>NC_056725.1:1455709678-1455819678 GCF_019279795.1 Protopterus annectens | reverse complement strand
GGGAATCTTCAAACTCTAGATCCCACGCAATTTGGTTTTGTGAATGGTAGATCATACCTGCTCAACCTGGTTGACATTTTTGAGTCAGTCACCAGAGCTGTAGATGAGGGAAAGGCAGTTCATACAGCCTAACTTGATTTTGCCAAGGCCTTTGATACCATTCCCCACTCAGGAGTTATTTATAAACTCACCAAACTAGGCATCAACCCCTATATCACTCGTTTGGTTGCAAATTGGCTCACAGATAGAACCCACAGTGTGAAAGTAGTGGACTCCAAGTCAGACTGTCGACCAGTCATGAGTGGAGTTCCACAGGGATCAGTCCTGAGTCCTCTCCTGTTTGGCATCTACTTCTCAGAAGTCCAGGCCAACACGGGGGGACTTTGGCTGACAAGGTTCACAGATGACTGCAAGCTGAGAGCCATTATTAACTCTCCAAGTGATGTAGCATCCTACAGAAAGGCCTCACTGAGAACAATGACTGGTGTTGAAACCATGGCCTTAAGCTTAATGCCAAAAAATGCATCATCATCCCCCTTTGGGAAAAACTCAGTTCCCACTAATTACCACATTGATGGGAGCCCAATGAACACTGAAGGCATTATAAGAGATCTGGGGACACAGGCTGACAGCAACCTCTCCTTCAACCACCACATTGCCACTGTGGTCAGAAAGTCCTTCTATGTGGCACATCTCATTACCGAGGGTTTTGCATCCAGGAAGAAAGAGGTCATCATCTCTCTCTATTCTTCCCTCATTAGACCAATTATTGAGTATAATGCCCCATTTGGCATGCACTTCACTAGACACATGCAATAGCTGGAAAGGCCACAAAAGTACCTCATGGAAATGATCCTAGGCCTTAAACACGTCTTACATGGACAGACTCAAAAAACTCCAGATATTCTCTGTCTCATATCATTTACTAAGAGGCGATCTCTGCTTGATTTACATAGCCATGACCAACCCAGCTCTGTTAGAAATGCTACATCTAAAGAAATCCCAATCCCTCTGCACCACATGCTCCAGAGACCTCAACCTCATTACCACAATCAACAGAACATGCTAGAGGGACAGGCTCATAATCCAGAGACTGCCCATGCTCTGGAATAGCCTTCCCATACATGTCAAGCAGAGCACCTCACTGGCCCTCTTCAAGAAAAATCTTGATGAGTGGATGGGCAATAGAAGGTTCAGACCAGGTATCATTCCACTGGCTTTACTTGATAGAGGCACTTGGAACTAACGTCGGGCGGCATGATGCCAGGGCACTTCTATGGGCTAGGCTTGTAAAGGCTCCAGGGCCATTAGCCTACTACACAACGTTGAACCTATGAGCCTATGATGCTCATCATGCCTTCTTGGATTCAAGCACCTTTCCATGGCTTGCATGCAACAGTACGCAATGTAGACAGTGGTCAGATATGAGCATGCTCTGTAGCCCACACATATGAAGGGCAAATACAGGGACACAATACAGAACAAGGGGAAGTGAAGTGGGGGAATAGGAACACAAAAATGTGATATAATAACATAAGTAATTTTATACAGGGGAAATGTTTAAAGTGTACTCATATCTCACAGAGAAATGTGATGAAGGTGTATAAGAAGTATTAAGAACATAAAATCTGCAAGAATGATGTAATGATAATTATTGTGAATGACAATCCTGCATGTACGCACATAAATAATAACCAACCTACTGATAAAGGATGCGGATAGGAACATAAAGCTGCATTGAAACAAAGGGGAGTGTAGCTATGATATACATGTTAATTAAATGGCTGACATCGGAAAACAATCCTCAAAGATGGAAGATACATTATGGGGTGAATGCATAGAATGCATTTATACCATATAAGGCTGTATATACAGGGAACTGATTTATGAAAGCTGACAGCACTGATGGAGCACAAAAGGACATTATAGCTGTAATTTCAGGTAACTCAGAAATGAACATGTCTGTGTAAAGAAATTAATGTGGAACCAGTAGGAAAGGAGTTCATATCCTAAGAGCATGGAATAAACATGCAAGTGTTGTATGTTTAAGCAGATGATATGTGGCAGTCTAACAACAAACAACATACAGAAGTGGCCAATGTCAAGACTGAGCAGATGACATGTCAGGGCTCTAGTGTCACATCTGCTGACTTGCAAACATGTCCAACATATGAATACTGGGTATGCTCACATGGAAGTATGGGGAATAGTAACAGAACATCAATCGATAGTTGGCAATACAATAAAAAGTGTTGTAAAAGACGATCAATCAAATCTCCTTGTGGTCACCTTGCATTCTATACAGATAGACAGGTATATGGAATCACAGCCAGTAAGGTGTATATTGTGACAGAAACAATGGCAGTATTAAATACATGGCTAAAGGATAACATCCAATACAGGGCATGATTATTATGTGAATAGGTAATGCATATGAGAAAGGAATGACCCAATAAATATTTGCATGTCATGTTAAAACACATGCCAGGAAAGATCTCAGAGAGGTGGAATGCAACCAGGAGTGCCACAGGCATACACATATCAAACACATAAAGAAGAACAATCCAAAGGACAGACAGTGCTATCATACCATATAATGTTTACTGATGACACATATAGTATGACAATGCATGAGAAACTTGGCCTGTAAGTGGGTGCAAGCCACTGTAATATAACTGACAGATGTTAGCAGATTCAAACCCCCTGCCTGTTATACAAGGCACTCTTCAGCCACCTGTATTGACTGCCTCTGCCACATCAGATAACAATTCAGGCTTTCACAAATTACTGAACTGAAAGCATGTGTCAACACATGAAGTATGGATATTATGAACAATCAGAGTTAATCAGAATGCCAGAGAAGCTACACATTAATGTCCACACAAGACTGAGCATTACAACATGACTAATTTTCTTTGACAAGGAGGCTATCTCTATCAAGTAGAACACACACTGTTCCAGAAGGAAACACCAGTATATCTATGTAGGTATGCTATAAATGTCAATACGCAATGCTCTGACAAACATTTCATGCAGTCACAACCTGTGATGATATATCATTGTCCAACATAAGAACTGATAACAATAAGTAGATATAAATGTTATTTTAATGTCATTACATTCATACAATGTTGCTCCTCTCAAGAATTGAACAGCAAATGATTTGACTCTACCGACTAATGTCTGAATGAAACAAGTGCCATAGTGGAAGTCATACAACTAGTATGGCAAGCCACCTTTGCTAAATTATTAGATCATCTCTATGTGATGTAAACAGTATCTGGGCTGAAAGAGATTATGGAGGTCCATCACAATGTCAATGGACACATCATCACTGTAATACATTTTAGTCATGTTTTACAGTATAAGGCCCAACAATGCTAACAGGCACTGAATGTGGATTTTGAACACACAAGCATTTAACAACAGAAAATGAATGGATATTTCCCATTTTGAATGCACCATGGTAGAAAGGTCACTACAAGTGTGACATATGTGGTTATGTAAAGGCATAACATTGTGTATTTCCTACAAGGGATATGTTTGCATCTGATTGCTGTAGTATGTTTTCAACAGACAACACTGTGTCTCATTTCCCCATGCCAGAGGATAACACTTCCTGCATATGTAATGTATGGAACATGGATGCCAATGCCATAATTTTTCTCAATAAAAGCATTGCTATGTGACATACTGTCATTGCTCTCAGTAAGAGGACAAACACTTATAAATGTACAAAGACAATGTGCATGACAACACTGTTGGTGACATGTACAGTCACAATAACACTGACATAATGTATGTTAATCACTAATGGATGGATTTCAAGTAACAGCCCATGATCACAAGTTAAACTTCTATGCCTAAAATGCAAGTGCCACACAACCATGTTGATATACAACTAAGACAGCGCACAGTTAAATGGATGACATAACCGCTGTTTATAAGATTGTTTATCTTAAAAAGTGTCCAAAGTGCACAATTAGACTGCACAGCTACACATCATATATGCATTTACAGGAAAGTATACAAAGTATGAGGGTGAAAGGCACACCCACAGCTGCACTCTAGCATCCTACATATATAGTTATACATTGTACAAAGCACACTATCACAGTCACAAAACACAGTAGAATGCGCACTCCAAATGTGAAATACTGCAAGTATGTTAGTAGCATGTAACTGTTATGTGGACAACATGTTATTCTTTCTGGTGATACTAGGATTTACTAGTGTCACAAAGTGCCACTATAATTCTATCCCATAATTAGATGGATACATAAAGGTGGTTATGAGGTGGCCAATGTTATATAACAGTAATAACTGTCTATTAAAACAGTGATAGAACACATCTACAGCACATTATCAGCAGCCAGCTCTACAGGACAATACTGAATGTGATTGTGACAGACAGCAACTATGAAGGGATGACATCAGCAGTGTATTGCTAAGGAGATGTATCTGGTAAAATTATTTTTACAGCTAATCAAGGATTGTAAAGGTTGCCACTAAATATGGGAGTAAAACAATCATGACTGCATTGGCAGTCACACTTGCAGAATTTAGGCACAGCTGAAGTTGATCGTCATACCTAGCTTTTTATATTATTGATAATACTGTCACACATGCAAGCACTGGAGCAGAAATCTGACGTTAAAATGGCTTCAGTTAACTTGCAAAATATGCCCGCATCAGTGTGTTGAACCACTGGTGTAAGCAAACAATATAATTGTGTGTTCTTACTGATGCCACACAAAAAATCTTGACATGTGAAGGATGGAAACATTCCTCCTCCTTCCTACCTAACAGATATTTACATCACTTCCCCTTTACAAGCCTTAAATGGCTGTCAACCATGGCACTGTTATTGTAAGCATTAAAGTACAAATTTATGGACATAGTACTGCCTAAATAACAAGAGTTTCCTTTATGTGATGTATATAAAATACTAAACATTACATTATAAACAGTATGCATAGCTCCACCATTGGGTAGCAATGAAGTTGTGGATGTAAAGGGTGGCCTTAAATGATGATGTTGTCATCTTTGGTGTTGAAAATGTATTTAGAATATAGCTTGAATTTGGTCATGCTCACCCAATTATAAACAACCACACACATATACATACAATTCTACCATGTTAGGTGTTCAACGCCTACCTATTTAGGGGGAATGCTCCAGAGTGCACTGTAATACCTGAAAGTGCCACAGAAGAAGTCTGACTCTCATGGCACAGATATCACTTTTGTCAAGATGACCTCATCAATGAGTTTCAGATAAGATGTTCATGTAGACATTGGTATAACGGAGCTGTAAACCTCTGTAAGGGAAATGGAGTCAGCAACAAGCATTACTCATATACATGGGCATATACAAACAAGGTTTTCATGATGGGTATCAAACCTCCCACCTATCTAGTTTACACAATGTAGAGATCATTGCAATACTTGCAAGCACCACAGAAGAACTATAAAGTTGAAGGTAGAGATTGCACTTTTGTCAGGATGACCTTATCAGTGTGTTTCAGACAGGATGTTACTATAAAAATTTTTATAAAGGAGATCTGAGACTAGTGAAATGTTTTATTCTCAGGTGAAGTGGATACACCACAATGATACATGCATACACATTTATATATGTACATACACACAGACACACACAGACACACACACACACACACACACACACACACACACACACACACACACACACGCACACACACGTTTTCTATGCTGAGTATTGAATTGTCTACATATCTACAGTGCACAATGTAGAGGTCAATGTGCTAGTTGTAAGTGCCACAGGGCAAGTCTGATGCTAAAGTCAGAGATTGCACTTTTGTCAGGATGACCCTATCACTGTGTTTCAGATATGATGTTACCATAAAATTAAGGATTAAGGTATTTGAGAACATTTAAATGCATTATTGTCATGGAAGATGTATACATCACCAGGGGATACACACAGTCTCATACACACACCAACATATATGCATACAAGTCTTCCATGCTGGGTATAAAACCTCCTATTGATCTAGGTTGCACAATCTAGAGATCAATGCATTAGTTGCAAGCACTACAGGATAAGTCTGACTCTGAAGGTAAAGCTTGCACTTTTATCAGGATGACCCCATCCATATGTTTCAGAGTACTGTAAAATTAACAATAAGGGAGTTGTGAAAACATTTAAATGCATTATTCTCAGGGGAGATGGATACACCACCAAAAGATAAACATGGACTCGCACACCATTCTTTCATGATGGGTATTGAACCTCCTACCTATATAGGTTACATAATCTAGAGATCAGTGCATTAGTCACAAGTACCTCAGGAGTCGTCTGACTCTAAAGGAAGAGTTTGCACTTTTGTCAGTGTGACCCCATTAATGTGTTTTAGAGATAATGCTTTTGTAAAATTGGGGATAAGGGAGCTGTGAGAACATTTAAATGTATTATTTACAGGAGAAGTGGCTTCATCACCCAATGATACACACAGTCTCTCACAAGTACTTACATATGTCTACCATGATGGGTATTGAACCTCCTACCTAATTAGCTTACACAGTCTAGAGAGCAATGTATAAGTCACAAGCAACACAGTGGAATAAGCACAATAGTTATGTGATATTGGTTACTGTAATATTGTAAGCATCAGTGTTTGGAAATGATAGCACTGTGCATTTAAGGTTGTGCGACAAATGCATTTGTGTGCACAGGAGAATATGCCATCACTATGATTTTCTCATGTAATTACATACTTTGATAATACAATGTACAGGGGCAGCCACGGTGGTGCAGCGGTTAGTGTTGTCGCCTCACAGCAAGAGGTTCTCCGGTTCGATCCTCGGCTGGGGTGCCTTCTGTGCGGAGTTTGCATGTTCTCCCTGTGGTCGCGTGGGTTTTCTCCGGGTGCTCCGGTTTCCTCCCACATCCCAAAGACATGCAGTAGGTGGATTGGACACTCTAAATTGGCCCTAGGTGTGAGTGTGTGTGTGTGCCTTCTATGGAAGGTTGGGCGCCGGGCTGGCAACTCGACACTGTAAAACTTCACTGCCAATCCTGTGTGCGGACAGATGATCCGCTGTGGCGACCCCTAACCGGGAAAAGCCGAAAGGAGAAGAAGAAGAAGATAATACAATGTACAGACTGTCCTTATTGTACATTGCGATAATGTAAGGGACATTGACATGTTTTACATAACAGGAAGAAATAAATGTTGACTGTTGCACAACACTGGATTATCAATCAAAACTTCCTGTGACATAATGTCATGATGATTGCATAATTGTATTGTCTCATACTTGCACTATCTGCATTGGCAGAACAAATATGGAAGTATGACATTATACAGGGTACTGCAGAATGACAGTGATGGATGTTATGAAAATAGATTGCCAAGCTGGTAATGGTGCAAATGTAAGCACTATAGTGCAGACAAAGTACTTCAACAAAATTAGTTGAAGGAGTTAACATCCTTAACAAAGAATGTTCAACTTTGGGCAACAGTAATACCAACATACAAACTTAGTGCAACAGAAAGCTATGATTCTATGCTTTCACTTTTGGTTTTCTTGTACTGTTTTTAAGTGCAGTGCATCTAAGCTGATTTTTACTGCTGGTAACAAAGTGTTTTCACATGTGTTTTCAAATACTGAAGTGTTGAACTTAGAACAGTAGTTAGCAGTACTCTATGTTGATTTGTGCCAACTCACACACAAAGATCATTACAAGACCGTATTTAGAATAGGTAACATGCAGATTAGTGTAGCAGTAGGATAATGATGTGCTAAGTAAAGGCGTTAACCAATACGTACTGAAACAATGCAGTCAAACAAAACATAATGGCACATGTTGTCATCCTTATGTATCCAAACATTACCAGCATGCCATTAAGTAATTCAGACCTGAGTGTTATCTTTGTATAATATGTATAAATGTATATTTGTGACAGTTAATAGTTGACAGTGGATTTCAGCAAACATGACTGCATGTAATTATCTTTACTACCCTATTTAGCACTGAAATCCATACACCCAACTATTCTTCTAGTTTAATTTACATTTAACTGAATTAATATAGCTTAGCACAGTAGAGAAAAATGAAACAGAGTAAGGCAGATGAAGGCAATCCATTTCAATGTATTGCTATAAGCATTTTACTTCCTTTTAGTATTAGTTGCATTTGCTACCTGGCACCAAATACTGTACAAATGCAGAAGTGGAAGAATAATGCTACCGGGGGGTGGGGGGGTGATACATTGTCAGAGTGACATGGAGGCAGGAACAACATTATTTAGCAATGAAGAAGCATAATGGTGCCTCACAATGATTTGTAGCACTACAACAATATTAACAAACTAAAAACAGTCATTGACAATTAGCTAATGGCTAGAATAGAACCTATGACATTAAACTTTTCTATACATTAGAGCATTATCTCACCACACCACAAATAAATTATTACTTCCCACCATTAAAATAACCTTATTGAAGCACATTGAAAACATATAGAAGAAGGATGGGTGAACAGAGAGATTTAGAGACTGATGTAGAAAGAAACGGCACAAATATTTTTATAGGATGTGCAGGAACATCTGTTTGGTGTGTTAGTCATGCATATAAAATCATCAATAACTAGTCCTGCTCTGTACAATAAACTGATTGCTATAGGTACAAATAAGTTGTGGGAGAGTGCAGTAACCAGGAATGCCTAAGCAGGATAAGGTGGACTTTTTAAGTTTCCCTGTTGCGGCTTCAATGTTTTTGAAAATTATGTCTTACTGTTACATTAAGGGGATGTGCTGTATGTAGAGAAATGCAGACATATACAATTAAATATCTGACAGGAACATGAACTGTCATGAAATAATATACTGACATACTGCCATAATTGAAACCATGACACTATGACAAACAAGCAAGCTACAAACAATCACTACTTACCACATAGGAACTCCTAGTTGAATACATCTAGCTGCCTAATAAACATTACATTAACTGTGCCACAATACAGAATTTAGTATGGCTTTACTCTGTGTTCCTATAGCACAGCAGATTTAAGCACATTTGTACAGAAATAACTGGACCACTGTGCATTAAATTAAAATCATCAGCTTTTGCAATAAGAGATTAAGCAGAGTTCACATTAAGTCAGCATTACTGCTCTATGCAAAATTCTTGCCAAATGCCAAGGACATAAAGTGAAGGCTTTTCCACTGGCCATTTCTAGTCATGTGTGTGTTGTGTGTGAATCTATTTTTTGACCAAATTAAATGTATGAAAAAAGGGGTGGATAAAATGGGGGTGAAAACAGGGCTGACAAGCAGATGGTAGCACACAAAGAAAAGAATACAGGAATTTGCAGAAGGGTCATGAGAAGCACAATAGCAATCCACTTCTTCACAATGTCAATGTACAATTTTGCACTCGATTTCATAACTTTGCTGAGTCATCACACCAGTGAAGGGTGATAACAACAGAATAATGTTGTATGGTCAACTGGGCAAAATTAATTGTGTTAGGTTGACACATAGGCAGAGGGCAGAGCTATGTATGAGCGCATTTGTTTTTTGTGGGACAGGTGAGCATTTTTATATATATATATATTTGGAGAGAGGAATGTTAGAAAAGGTGCCTAGGAATGAGAGGGTCAGCTGGGTAGGGCAGGTTAGGAAGCATCTGCAGACATTTAGGACATACAAGACAAACAGGGATGGTGAAGGAGACAAAAGGTTGGGTTATACCAAGATTGGAGATAGGTAAAGTACATCAGAGGTGCACCCATGTCCGGCTGGAGAACAGTGAGAATTGAGTCCTCACCTTCAGGACTGTCATCACTGTTTCCTGCAGCAGATCCCTGTGTCAGTGCCAGATGTGCCATCATCTTTGCAATGCGATGCAGGACCTTTTCAACCCTGCTGATGCATACACCAAGGCCCCTCTCCATTATATCCTCCACCAGCCCTGTCAGCTCTTGCTGGGTGACAAAATCACCATCTCCACTGCTACTGCTCACAGAGGGTACTACTGCACCAGCAGACAGGGCAGAGCTACCCAACATGCTTGGTGCAGGTCGAGTAGGGGTTGTGGAGCTAACATTGACAGATTGTGACCCTAAAGTGCAGGGTGTCTGTGCAGCCATCTGTGTAGGTATGGCAGGCCAAGCTGCAATGATAGGTGTACCTCCCTGTGCTGTAGACAATTGAGTTATGCAAGCAGCAGATTCTTATTAAGTTAGAACCTCCCCCATCCACAAAAAAAAGAAAAGAAAAAAAGACAGAGACAAGGAGAGGGGTAGACAAAAATAGACATAATTAGATATATGTCATGTAAGAGTACTGTATACTTTAAACAAACGTTTATTTGGCAATACATAAACAACTATGATCATTAACTATTACACCCCTTTGAGCCATCCATATATATGATGGAAAAGTATTTCTGAGGTATTAAATAAACAAATATCACTGATCTAAGAAACAGCTGCCTTTATTTCACTATTACACATAGGACTTATGCATTTTAACTTAATAATTATAATTACCATAATATAATTCTTCCTGACAGACTGTTGTTAAGATCTTATAAATAATTATCAATTTGTAAAAAAAAAATGCAGCTTCCGGCTGCTAAACAACATATTCTAACTGCCTAGTCCAAGCAGAACACTTATTTGGGAAGGCATGTAACCTTGAGATGAATGACGACATATGCCTGCTTGAGATGTTAGTGCTTGAGAGAATGAAAATAATCCATTTCCATCCATCTTCAACCCCTTTTCCCATTTTTTGCTCATGGAGTTGGGATGTCACTTCAACAGTGTCAATCAACGTGAGCCAAGTTTTACACTGCCAGGTGGTTAGCCCTGCCTTGGAAGAATGAAAATAATATAATGGCTTTCATCTTTACTTGATTTGTATCTACCCCGTGCCTGTCTGATGTGAGTTAATATCTCTGTAGGTGCTCCTGATGGTTTGCAGCAATCTCCTCAGCAGCTGTAGAGAATAAAAAGAAACCAAGAATATATGAAAGCATAATGAGTAACTGCATTGTATGGCTAGATAATTATAGAATAGACAGGTTATGTGTCAGAATACTTACACAGCTGCGGGTGTTCATATTCCTAAATTCAGTCCCTCATTGGCTTAGGTGCTTGGGCTTTCCCAATGTTAAAATGTGTTTGTAACGGCTGGGAATAGAACCCATGAGATACCGGAGAAAAAATAATAGCAACTTAATGTATTAACTGACATTCTCACAGGAGATCTATTGCTGCACCATGGAAATTTGACATTTATTGATATCAGAATGAATGGGGGTACACTTCAGACAGGCCTATATTTGTGCGGTTGTAAGTATGGTTCACATGAATGCAGTTGAATGTAATGATTAAGACAGGTTGGTTTGTGTTACATGCATACTTCAGAAGACATAAGAGCCCTAAGCACATAGTTGGGATATGTGATGAGTCATGATGATTACAACAAACATACTGTGCCCATCATACATATCCTACTGATTTTTTATGAGATATAAATATTATCACATCTAGGAAGGTGGAAATACCTTAGATTGTGTTTCTAATGCATTAGTCATATATGCTAAGAAGCACAGTGTTATTATGTAAGGCTTACTAATAAATTGCTTGAAAGAATCATGTTTAATGTTATCATTTTTCATTGGTGTTATAGCCCTTTTCAAAACTTTTTGAGAATTTGTATCTTACACCTTTTTTAAAAAGTATCTTATACCAGGTTTGAAGTTTTAATAGTCTGTATTATTTACCTAAAGTCATTGGTCTTATACCTTCTACCACAAAGATTACTGTTTGAAAGGTATTATTTCTCATGTCAATACAGTCCAGGGTGCTGAAGACAGCATGCTGTTGTTAATTATTTTTGAGCTACTTATGGTAGCCTAAACTAAATTCTTGCCAACCAGAGAGCAAATGCTCATTAAAGTGGAAAAAAATGGAAATTTAAGTATTGTGAATTATGGCAAAGTGATCTGTAAACAGGATTTAAATAATGCTTCGTGTACCTTATTTCTGCCAATTCACCCTAGTTACACCTTGTGCCAGAGAGAAAGTTACCTGACAGGTTTATTTTTTTAATGATTAATATCAAGAGTGCTATCAGCTGTGCAAAACTGCCAGGATTTTTGAGACACCTAAAGCAGCCCAAACTAAATTTTTCACTTTTTTTCCTTAGGTAATAAACTGTCTTTGGACAATGCTAAGCAGACAACATATAGAACACTCATTGCAAAGTAATATATGTTGTGGCAATTACAGATGGTGAATGACATGCAATGCATGGGTAAATGTAGCAATGCTCGGACAAATATGTGCATTCAAGTGAACAATTCTGCTTTCTCACATTTCCATGCAACACCAGACATGCCCTTTGTGGGATACATTATCAGACCAGTAGATAGTGACATCATTTATTACAGTGGACAGAGTAATTATCACACGTTGTTAGCAACAGTGACAATGGTTGATTGTTAAACAAAAACACAATGGTATCACAAAATGTGATTAAATATATATTCTGACAATCCTTTGCAAAAATATCATGTCAGTGGATTCAAACCTCACATCAGATACACTTCATCTACCAGCTTACTGCACTTACAGTGTATGCCACAGATAAAGATACAGACCAGGTGTTTTTTCTCCCCTGGCTACTATCCAGAGTGCTGTCAGCCACACAATGCTGCCTGGATGGTTTGTGTGACATATGGCACAACTACCCTTTTCACCTTTTTCATTAAGCCATGAAAGTAGTTTTTGTGCTACCAAGCAATCCACAAATAATACTAAAAAAGACAAGACATAAAGAAACCACACTAATATATTAGGAGTGCCAATCTCCTATATATCAGTCAATGTACTTGCAGACATTTTTTTTAAATCCACTCTCTCTGATACACCCTGAATAGGTGTATCTCAGAGAGAGAGGAGACTGTGAAAGTTGAGTGTTCATGCTCTCAGGGTAATCAGAAATACCTGCAAATCATTAACAGGTAACATTTCTCAGTGCTTATCCTTACATTGCTGAGGGCATGTGCATGTAATTGTGTAGGTACCTACACCATGTTTACATTCCCTACACAGTATGCAGAGCTTGCTATTCAGGAATGCTAATGATTTTTACCCCTCATATTCACATTGCCCAAATGGCTGACTGCACTATATGAAGGTAATAGTGTAGGCAGTGCCCTTATATCATACTGGAGATACTGTTCTGAAATAAAGAGCTAGCGCTGGTAGAATAACAGAATTCCTCATCTGTACCTACTGCTGCTGGCTCTGTCTTTGTTCCTTGAAACTGTGGTCCTGCCCCTTGCTGTACTTGATGGGGCTGTTTTCTGAAGATGATATTGTGTAACACGGTACAGCTGTAAGTATTTCAACACAGGTGTCCAGGTCATACTTCAGTGCACCTCCTGATCTGTCTAGACACTGGAACCTTGATTTAATCAAGCCAAAGATCTATTATATTCCTTGTTTGTGCATGGGCCTTATTGTATCCTTGCTCTGTGGAGTTTTCTGGGTTTCTCATGGCTGTCGTGTGTCAAGGTTCCAATGCATAACCTGCATCCATTACTAGATGTCCTTGACAAATGTCACCCCCTAGAAAACTTGGCTACAACTCGCAATTATGCCATATGTGTGAGTCAGGAAAATTGCCTGTTACCTGCACAGATGTTGTGGATGATCACTTGGGCACTACAGACAACCTTGCAGTTTATAGAGTGGAAACCTTTTTGGTTGATAAACCTCCTTCCCTGTTCCCTGAGTAATGCTTTTATTTCTAGGTTTGTGCAGTCTATGGCCCCCAACACTTCAGAGAAGTGTGCTACTGTATCAATTAGAATTCTTGTATGGTTCTTGCTCTCTTCTCTGTTGTTTGTGTGAAACAGATAAATGCCCTCTTGCATGTAGTAACATTGAATTAAAAAATTAAGAAATATTCTAGAAGCAGATGACTGTGACACCACTAATATAGCCCCTGTGGGTCTCTGGAAAGTACCTGTAGCTATTATACATAATGCTAAATATACTGGGATGAGTTCTCCATGACTTCCCTGTGACCTTAGGTGGGGCTGGCACGGGTTACATGTTTCCCTGTCCATCCTCTATCTGTCTACAATTTCTGTATCATACAGTCCATGATTTGTCAAATAGGGTCCAAATACCCTTCTTCTTCTTCATCTAGCCTAATGTCTGGCAGCAGCAGCAGCACCCTGATTGTACCCTGTTGCTCATGGAGAAGAATAATAGCAGCGGCAATCCCTAACATGTTTATGGCCAAAGCCTATACTAAGTGTACCCAATTGCTTTATAGCTTCCCGAATAGCTCTGACATATACTGGATTGGTCACTTAGCATATACTTTGGCTCTTTATGCTTTACTTATCATATCCTGACATTTACCATTGCTGCGTGGCTCTACACAGCATGTAGAGCTGCTTAATGAATACCAAATCATGTGCTATCATGTAGCTCTTAATGACTCATGACCTGTGTTTTTTGGGAATGTAACAATTTGGTAGATTTTAAAAATTTCTTACAGAGCACTTTGTCACAAATGTTGGGGAAGCAAATTATTCCAACTTAGGGAATTAATTTTTGTTGAGCTGGGATATAGAGTCCTTACTAAGGTTAATGCCATTTGTCTTACTAAGATTAATGCCATTGGCTGTCAAGAAAGCAATTACTAGAAAGTGGAAATCAAAACTTAAACCAGCCATAACTGAAGTATTAAATATTGTAAACAAGATAAAATATCTGGATGATGGTTATTTAGAAAAAGGAAGTTGCAAACTACATATAAATGAAATTTGTGGGAACAATGCATGCAGAATAATGTTCTGAAGGAGTAAAATTTAAGGGAAAGCAAGACTTGAGCAATTTATGTAATAGAGTCAATGATCATTTTTAAAGTAGAACGTATAATGCATGAAAATGAAAAATGTCGACAATAGTTTGGTTTCTTTTTTATTAATGTATGTATACCCATGTCATTATTCAATGTGTCTAGAAATCTGGAAATTTACGGTCCACAAATAAACAACTTCTGATCATATCAAAACCAACCAAAAGAGCAAGACAAAGCCTATACTCCTATTCCACAGCTAAATTACCAACATCTATTACTTTGTTAGATTCTCTTAATGCTTTTAAATCCTCACTAACAAGCTACTATCTTAACAACCCCACATGTCGTTGCTCCCTTAATACCCAACCCCCATAATATTCACCTTATTACTCCTGTATCCAAAGCTATAACCAATCACTAACAACCAGTAAACCTACCGTTTCTCCCTAACTCATTCCCTGGTAGAAGAAAATATAGTGAGTAGGTACTAGTGTATATCTCAGTTTTTAATGCAATGTACTTAAACTGAATTAAATATAATTTCTTTTTTCTACAAAATGTCTTTACCTTCATTTCTATGTTAAATCGAAGGTGCTACAGTATTCTTAAAAAAGTTTACTATGATGTGATAATTGTTGCCTATATTTTTTATGTAGTTTAATTGCATAATTACCTGTTTACTGTATTCTGATGTTGTTATTTTACTCATTGTGGAGTGTTTCTCCCCAGGACTCCACTGAAAATGGGTTTCTGATCCAGCTGGCCTTTCCAAGTCAACAAATGTCAATAAATAAATAAATCAATGCATAAATTTAATAAAGGTGTTTAAAAATACATTGCAAAAATAAATAAATAAATTAGGCCAACTGACCTGCATTTGTTTCTTGGAAGGAATTAAGACTGTCTGACCATTAAAATTCTGTAAAAACTCTGGATAAATAAGCAGTAGGACAAGTGATGGAGTTGCTTCAGGATTATCAGTATGCAGATACCTTTACTGAAGAGCTCATATATAATAAGATAGCAATACACTTAAATAAAAAAACATACGAGAGGAAAGTCATGAACTAACATATATTCTTTAGATAAATTTTTTCAATAAATGTAAACAGACATGATACAAAACTAAAGCAAAAAGAGTGCATTTAATAAAAATGGTACATGGCACAGAAAATATTATTAGGTGATGAATCAAGGAATAAAGAAAAACATGCTAGTGACATTTGTTTACTTATTTATGTGTTTGTTTATATACTTATTTTTATAAAAGCATAATAGAAAAAAAGAATGGGGGAGTTAATTTCCCATCCTTAAATATCTTTAATTCAAATGACTCTAGATGTGGAAAGTGGAATGTGAACCACAAGCCCTACTACATAACTGCTGTATAATATTGCCAATACCGTTTAAACCTGGGACATCCTTCTGGGTAAATATTACTTTTCTAAAGATTTGAAAGGACAGATATTTCCTAAAACAACTTTTTCATCATTTGCTGAAGTATATAAAAGTAGAATATGAACAGCTGCAGGTACTCTTTAGAGCTACAGTATTATTTCCTGAGCTTTATCAAGCAAATCCTACAACTAAGTTTATTCATAAACTTTTCCTGGATTTCAGAGAAACCACTCTGAAGCTGCAAAAAGTGTCCACTACAGGTAGGTCAATTTATGCAACAATGGAACATATGATTAAGACACATGTGTAACCACAATGAGGAAGACCTCATCATCAGCTAAACTGCATGACTCTGATTTGCCTGAAATTACTGCTAATGCTAAAAAGTATGTTTCAGTAATAATTATCCTTGCAGTACTTGCATCACATTGGCACAGACACCCCCTTCACTTACTCTGTCACACACATGCACACATATGCACACACACACACACACACATACACACACACACACACACACACACACACACACACACACACACACACACACACGCACGCACACAGAGTCATCTTAACACATTTGTACTCCTGCAGACAGTCATGCACACTGCCACACACTTGCGAATGCACACAGACCCCCCCACACACAACAACTACCTCTCCACTGAACTTTACTAAGCTGTCCTGCAATGTCATCTTTTCCATGATGACAATGGGGGGAACCATAGAATTTTGGTCTAGTTAATTATCATGGCTGGCCATGATAATGTATGCAGCAGAATGATTCTCTGAATCCCTCAGCAGCATAAATCACTTACAGCAGGCATTTCTGGAGGAGATCACATGCTTAACTAGCATTAGCCACACCCTTGAAATGCCTCTTTAACCTATGGCACAACCAGGGCGGTAGTTGTTATTTCTTCAAATTGTGGAAAATTACTGTGATGGGCCTATCTCTGAGTCAGGAAGGGTTACTGTGAACAGCTGGCCACTTGTGATAGGCCTTACCATTCACAGTAACCATTTCTGAATGCTAGTATGTGTCTTTCAAGTCAACTTCATCGAGTTTTGGGATGCTGGGATAGACTCAAAATTTACTCTTCTTATATCCAGAATACAACTTTGTTGGACCTTGTAGAACTGCAGGACCAGCATGTCAATTATTATTATTATTGTTATTATTATTTTTATTATTGTTATTATTATATAATATCACGTGCTCTTTGTAATTACCAGTTCCTGTATTGCATTGCAGTGCTGATCAAGCTGCTCTTAGCCTTGGCTCAGATGTGGTTTGGCAAACACACACACACACACACACACACACACACACACACACACACACACACACACACACACACACACACACACACACACACACACACACATTCATTAAGCAGGGAAAGCAGCAAATCATTTTGTTTGTACCATTTATGAAGGGGCAGCTGCCTTCCATAATGCTCCATTTTTTAAAGAAAAGAGTGGGGGATACTGGGGTGATAGCCCCCTCTACAAATTGAATTAACCATAAAGCTAACCTACCACAATCAGTCAGAATGTTAGAGCAGCAAGGACTGTCAAACACTATTCCTGACAAAATTCTGAAAGCTGTTTTAATGCACTGGCAAGGTCCAGTGCTACATATTAGCCCCATCTGTTAAGTATTTAAACAACTGTCAGGGGATTTAACTAGCTAGAATAATTTTCATAAGAGCTGCAATACTCATCATCATCATCAGTCTCAATTTTTCCCATTTTTTCTACATGGTGTCAGGGTATCGTGTTAACTTTCGCCATCTCTCTCGCTTCAGTGCCACACTCCTGCCTTCTTCAACACTCATGCCTGACTGTCACAGATCTTCTTTCACACAATCCATCCACCTCTTTGCTGGACATCCTTTTTTCCTCTTACCTTCATCCTGTCTGTTCCAAATCTTCCTCATCAGATTGTCTTCTGCTTTTCTGCACTTGTCCAAATCACTGTAATCTGTTCTCTTTGATTTTTTCTGCAATTGGAGTTACTTTGGCTTCTGCTCTTATGTCCTCATTTTTTGTCTGTCCCACAGTGTCCATCCTACCATCCTTCTCAGGCACTTCATTTCCATCACCTCTAGCTTCTTCAACTGTTCTGCCTTTACTGCCCAGGTTTCTATACCATACAGTAGTACTGTCACACCACTGTCTTGTACACCTTACTTTTCAGTTTTTTTGGTATTCTTCTGTCATATACTACACCTGACAGTCTATGCCAGTTGGCTGCAGTCCCTCTGATTCTAGATTTGACCTCTTCATTCAGACTTCCTTTCTTCTCAAGCACCCATCCCCAATATTTAAAGCTGTTTACCTGTTCCACTCCCTTCCCTTCTATCTCAATTCATAGGTTCATAGGTTCATAGGTTCATACTAGGCTATCTGCCCTAGGGCATTTATAAGCCTAGCCAGAATGTGTTTGGCTTTCGCCACCCATTTTAAATTTATTTTGCTATGCCCTTTTTCGAGGTTAGTATACTGTGCCTCTGTCTAACAGTAACACAGAAGTGATACCCGGGGTAAACCTACAATCTCCCATCCACTCATCAAGATTCCTCTTGAAGAGAGTCAATGAGGGACTCTGCCTAACCTGGACTGGGATTTTATTCCAGAGTGAAGGGAGCCTCTGGGTTATGAATCTGTCCCTCCAGCATGTCCTATTTATTTCAGTGCTGAGGTTCAAGTCTCTCGAGTGCATAGCTCGATGGGATTTGGATTTTCTGAGGTGCAGCATGTCCATTAATTCCGGGTTGGACATGGCTTTATACGTCAGCCACAGATCGCCTCTGAACAGGCGGTATGCCACTGAGTAGAGCTGGAGTTTCTTTAACCGGGCAGCATATGGCATCTGTTTGAGCCCTTTGATCCTCTTGGTGAGGTACTTTTGGGGTCTTTCCAGTTGCTGCAGGTGTCTGGTAAGGTACATCCCAAAAGGGGCATTGTACTCAATTATGGGCCTGATGAGGGATGAGTAAAGAGGCACGATGACCTCCCCTGATCTAGATGTGAATCCCTTCATGATTAGGTGGGCTATATAAAATGTTTTTCTAACCACTTTGGCCACGTGGTTGTCAAATGAGAGATTGCTATCAACTTGGGTCCCCAGGTCCCTAATTACTTCTTCTGTACTTAATGGATTACCACCTATGTGGTAATTTATGGGCACTTTGTTTTTGCCAAAGGGATGACTATACACTTTTGGCATTTAGCTTGAGGCCATGGCTCTGGCACCAGTTGTCTGTTTCTATGAGGCCCTTTTGGAGGATGCTTGTGTCAGCTGGAGAGTCGATTATGGTGCCCAGTTTGCAGTCATCTGCAAACTTGGTCAGCCACAGTCCTTCTGTGTTGGCCTGTACCTCCGAGAAATATATACCGAACAAGAGAGGTCCCAGGACTGAGCCTTGTGGGACACCACTTGTAACTGGTTTAGAGTCTGACATGGCTCCAGCAATTCTAACCATGTGGGTTCTGTCCTTGAGCCAGTTTGCAATCCATCTAGTGACATAGGGGTTTATATTTAAGCTGGTGAACTTATCTATAATGCCCGAGTGGGGTATTGTATCGAAGGCTTTTGCGAGGTCCAGGTAGTCTGTGTGGACCACCTTCCCCTCGTCAATGGCCTTGGTGACTGTTTCAAAGAAATCAACCAGGTTTAAGAGGCAGAATCTGCCCTTAACAAAGCCGAATTGGGTAGGATCTAGTGTCTGTAGGTCCCCAATATCTTTATTTATGAGGTCCATGATGATCCTTTCCATAGCTTTGCAGACCAAGCTAGTCAGGCTTATGGGGCGATAGTTTCCAGGATCCGTTGAGGCACCACCTTTATGGAGAGGGACCACTGTTGCTGTACGCCACTCTTTGGGCACATATCCTGTAGTAAGGCTGACATTGAACAGTAGTTTTATGTTTGGGTTTAGCTCTTCTTGGAGTTCATGTAGGACACAGCCCAGGACACCGTCTGGTCCCATTGATGCTGTGTTTTTTGCTTTGGAGAGGGCGGCTCTTACCTGAGCATCTGAGATGTCAGGGGAGCAGCACTCTGTTGGGATAGATGTTTGCCCTTTTGGTGGGGAGGGGGGGGGGGGGTTTGCGCTGAACCTGTCAGCTAGGATGTTGGCAATGTCTGTGGATTCAGTGTATTTTTTGTCATTTTGGACTAATTGTCAGCTTCTTCTGATTTCCCCAATTTGCTACCATTACCACTGTCTTATCTGTGCTTAGTTTCATCCCATGTCCCTTCAGTTTTGCATTCCATTCTCTTATCCTTTGTTGCAGTTCTTGCTCAGAGTCTGCCTGTAATGCCACATTGTCTGCATAGAGCAACTTTGTTGATCTGTCCTAAAATTTCTGTCATGAAATAAGTTTACTCAGAGGATGCAAGATATAAGAAAACAGTTCCTCCAGTCCTAAAGTGCAACAACAGTCTCACAGACAGTGACTTTTTCCATGAATTCAGCAATCTATCAATAGTTTCCACTCTTTCGTATCTCTCTTCCTGAATATAACCTTTGCCTCTCTACAACAACTCCCCTTCAACTTTAAACATATCAGATGCAAAGACATTAAAACTATTAGACCAGAGCTAAAAAGGTTATGTTAAAAAAAAAATGTGTTGCAAAAAAAAAAAAAACGTATATATATATATATATATATATATATATATATATATATATATATATATATATATATATATATATATATATATTTATTTAGTTAGTTAGTTATAGGCTAGTGCTAGGCTAACTGCCCTTGTGGGCCATTTTAAGCCTAGCAATTACCCCAACTTCAACTTATATGTGCAATGATTGAACAATTAATTATTTTTTTTCTTTTTCTTTCTTTCTTTCTTTCTTTCTTTCTTTCTTTCTTTCTTTCTTTCTGTCTCTTTCTTTTTTCTTTCTTTCTCCTTCTCTCTGCCTTTTAGACATCTGTAGTGTATATCAGTGTATAATTAGATAAAATACTTACTAGGATTTCAAACATACGTTTTAATGGGTCTAAATTCAATGATTTCCTAACTTTGTTCATCACAAGTTTCACAAACAACTTCCATTAAGAAGAATAACAGTTTGGTAATGGGAGAAGGAAAATGCCATTTAATCATACCTAAAATTAACCATTTCTGTAAAAGAAAATGAATTTCATAACATATTATTTCAGCGATCTGATATGCAACTCCACACAAAGACAAAAATATGCTTAAAGAATTCATTAGACATATTTTAAATTCAAAGCTTTCCACTTGTCTAGCAAACTCCTTAGAAGGCAAAATTAAAATTCGTATGGCATTCAAGCTTTATGTCTGCCTCTGAAGTTGCAGTCAGTCATTCCTACTAACTGTTACATTGTGAATTACTAAGAAACTTTCTGCTGCCAGGCTTCTTGTTTTCCACATATACAGTACAAGGTTCAAACTATTCAAAATGCATACAAGGCATCAGATTTACATTTCTGTCTTTTGTTTATAAATATCCACCCAAACTAGAAGTTTAAAAAAGTGATCGTAGTCCTGCAAATAAAAGAAAGAGCAAAATTCAATTCCTGTGTTAGAATTTAACAACATATGTCACGTATGGCTGTCAGTTATACCTGGATTCGTGCAAGTCTGACATGTTTTGGTCATGATAATGAATCTCAAGAGACCAAACTTCAAATCAAATGGTAAAATTTAAAAACATCTTACACTATATTACTCCACATTTTTGAAGGAATTAAAGAGGCAGAGGAATTTATTTTGAGTAATTAAAAGGGCAGAGTAGCAGAGTTCAGGTGTAATGTGTGTGCACACTATAAAATTGACTAGGTAGATTTATAGACAATACACTAATGCAGTGTATATTGGCTTTGTTTACATTATGGTTACACACACACACACACACACACACACACACACACACACACACACACACACACACACACACACATATATAAAAATATGTGCATGAGTATGAGTGTACAACAGAATTTCTGCTTGATTTAAACATGATGCATCTAGCATCTGAGTCTATATGACTTAACACACTCTGATCTAACCTCTCCCAACTAGACTTAGTCACCACAAAAAATCCAGTTTATTTCCACCTTTTACTTTGAATCCCCCTACCTTCAGTGACCACTATCCCATACCTTTCAATATATAACCAACATCTTAAACCCTCAACCAAGTTTACTACATTTGGATGAAAATTCCCCAACAGCATCATCAATCTAAAACACCACTTGTCAAGACTCAACTGGACCTGGCTCTTCAACATGCCAAATCCAAATGACGCCACATCCAATTTAAATCCAAACTCTCTTCACCCTTCCAGAGATATACTCTACTCGTGTTACATAATTATTAATCCCACAAAAATAATTGAATAATGAAAGAACTCAGACAATCCCTACACTTCAGCAATTGAGACAGATGAAGATTGGTCTAAGTGAAAAGAAAACCTTTCCAGTCCATTCAGTTCTCACTTTACCATTACATGAAATCTCATGAAACAAGCTACCTGCAGACATAAGAATGCTCATTGCAAGCCTAGGCAGCATTCCCTCCAGAGCAAACCTAAAATTTCTGTCATGAAATAAGTCTACTCAAAGGATGCAAGATACAAGAAAACAGTTCCTCCAGATTCCTAAACTGCAACAACAGCAGTTTCACAGCCATTTACTTTTTCCATGAATTAAGCAATCTATCAAAAATGTTTCAACACTCTCCTATCTCTCTTTCTGACTACAACCTTTGCCTCTCCACAACAAACCCCCTTCCACCTTAAACATATCTGATGCAAAGACATTGAAGCTCTACTAGACCGAATTCCCACTAACTCTTCACCTGGTTTAGACATTATCTTCATTTGGTCCATCAATATGAAAGCTTCCTAACTATTTCCTTTCATCATGCTTATAACGCCTGTCTTACAAACAACATCATGCCCAGTATGTGTAAAGAAGCCCTACTAACATCTGTTCCTAAATAACAGAAATCAGAGACATCATCACCCCCTGGTCACCCTATTTCTATACTACTCACACTTCGAAAAATCATAGAAAAAAATTATCCACAGTCAGTTGATAAACTATATAGTTACAGTACAATGACAGATCTCTGGACTATAACTGATGAAATCCTGAGCAACCTGGACAGGAAGAAATATTACCAGGGCAGTTTTCATAGATATAGCAAAGGCATTTAACCTAACTGACTAGTCACTCCTTCTAGACAAACTAAATGAATTTTGAACTCATGATGTCTTAGTTTAAGGACTGCATTTACAACTGATCCTTTATAGTGAAATTAGGACCCTCCCTCTATGATATAGCACCACTCCACAAAGGTGCCCACTAGTGATCCAGCCTCTGTGTCTTCTTTTCTCCATATGTATTAGTAAACTCCCTTACAACCTACCACATATTCCAATCATATTATATGCAGACGGTATTGTAATCTTCATATCCAGCTAGGCACACCATAGGATACAAACTCAACTCCAAAATCACTTGTATTTATTCAATCAATAGCTTTTTACAGCACAAGCTATCATTAATCCCTTCTAAAATAAAATTAGTGCTATTTGGTACATAAGAAGTCTCACCTGCATGTCAAAGACACTTCACATCAGGGATCTAAATAATACCCCATAGAGACAATCACCTCGTACAAATACTTGAAAATGTGGCTTAACTCAACAGTTACTTTTCAGAACCTCATTGAAGAAATATGAAAGAAAATTAACTTGGCACTTTTCTGGGCCAGAAGACCCTAAAATGATAAGACAGTCTCAGAAAGGGCAACCATAGAAAATGAAATTCTGTTTGCCAAGCTATCATGCAGACCGTTCATCATTGCTGCAGCATCAGAGAAAAATATAAACACTCTACAAATGATCTCCAATAAAATATGCTATTGCATCACAGACTTACTTCACCAAGGACATCATTGCATATCCTTCTCTTTCTAAAACCAGATGGCTACATTTCTAGCAAAAATTCGACCTCCAGCTGGACTTCCTCCTATACAAAACCTTAACTCCTGACTCATTCTTGCCTCTAGTGCACAAACTGTTTTCCAAAACCTAACCATACAAACAAATACACATTTTCCAATCTTACACCAATCTGGCCACACCTGCATCTAAACTACACTGCTCCAATCCTGCTTTCTCCACACCAGCCCATAAACTCTGAGTATTATTACAACCTATCCAAGATAACCCCCTCATACACAGTTTAGAAGTGTACTGAAGAAACACCTACTTACAAAAGCTTCATGCCTGTGCCGCAATTGCTATTCACTCCTTCGTCCCTGTTCATTCATCTCTGTAACTCTGCCGAAATCTTTAGTGACTCCATAATCTCACTGAAACCCTTACCTCTCTTTTCTCTTCTTTTATTCTTCCCTACTGTCCTCCTAGTTTAATTAAGCTAATTGTTTAAGCTAGTTTAAAACAGCAAACAGAATCCCAAGTGACAACCTACACATTACTTGCTCTCATATCCTCCTTGCTTGTAACTTGCCTTTCAATTTCTCACACATAAGGTTTGTAGAAGTATCAAAGTTTGTATGGATGTATATTTATGCATCTCTGTCTTACACTGTTTATAACTTTATCTCTTTGTTACATTGTGATATACTCATTCTGGGTGTGACTATTAGTGATCTACTGAGATCAGTTCACTACCTTGATAAACAATGGCAAAATAAAAATAAATCTATCATATCTGTATATTATATACATTATATAAATATAAAATATACTGGCAGTTGTGGGGGTGTCAGTATTTGTTAAGGACAGCTGTCACCTTACTCTTATCCAGCCTGGTGAGGATTGTGTCCGTATGCCATACAACAGATTCACCAATTACTAAAACATCACCATTGTTTGCTGCAGTCTCAGTGGGTTATGAGAGCTTGAAGTCTGTACCCTTGTGACTCTTAGAGGTATGCATCGTAGGTATCAGAGTGAAGGGTGAAGGTTGGTGTGTTGCTGTGTGAGCTAATGTCTAAGGTTTCTTAATGGGTTTCTTAATGTTTAGACTGGGAGGCTTAGGCAATATTCTCTTAACAACCACTGCATAATTTTGTTTAGGGCATGTGCTTTGTGCTGTCTGTATATCTGTGTTGTGCTTATTGAATGCGTTCTGAGGTGAGAAGGTAGCCTCCAAATTAAGCAAATACTTAAATCTCTCACATACTAAATCATTGTGAGGTAGATATAAAGAATTTTCAGTAAGCATAAGGCAGTTACCACACACTACCTTAAAATACCTAATTCAGTCAGGCTGGGTACAGAAGGTGAAAACACCTGACAGAGATTCCTTACTGATCAGTGTGGTTGAATGGGTATTTAAAAGGTTAATAACTTACTTTTGATATAACACAGGAGAGTATAACTGACTGGGCTAGAAAAAGGTGATAAACTAGGGTATGGCTAGAAAACAAAAGAAAAAGGTGTAACTACAGTAATAGTCACAATAGCAGAAAAGAAAGATTATGTAGGTTCAATAAAGAAATCAGTAACAGTGGGAAATTTAACCAAAAGCTTTACTCGATAGGCTAATGTGGTCTTCACCTAGTCAGTAAAAGCAATGAACAATGTGGGGTCTAACTCAATGGATCTGGATGCAGTATCTTGTGTACAATAGGTAGTCTAAGTCAATGGATCCGGATGCAGTAACTTGTGTATAACAGGAAGTCTAGGTCAATGAATATGGATGCAGTAACTTGTGTACAACAGGTAGTCGAACTCAATGCATCTGGATGCAGTAGCTGTAATAACTACAGATAATCTAAATGAATAGTTTCAAGTGCTGTAACAGTACAGCAGTCAGCGTTGTAACAATGGTATATCAAAAAGGCAACCCTATGCTCTCTGCTGTGGTACTGTGGTACAGCAGAGCAGAAGTTCTAAAAACTGTAGCACTATAGTAATCAGAACAAGCAGAAATGCAACAACACCAATGATCAAAAATGCAGATTGTAGCTGAGATAGTAAGTGCATTTTGTTTTTGCACACCTAGTATGAGTAATAGACAGCACTAGAATATTATCTTAAATAATGTAAGTAGTGAGTAACAGTGCCAAAGCAACAAGGCACAATAGTACAGTATTATTTCATAGGCTCATAAGATCAAAGGTCGTTACTAGGCTAACAGCCCTAGGGCCCTTACAAGCCTAGCCAAATGCAAACACTGATCACTAGAATATCAAGATATTAAGCGAAACTAAGTCAACAACTATTGCTCTGTCCAAGAGAGACACAGGTGAAACTCCCGGGGTGAACTTGCAGTTTCCTATCCAATCATCGAAATTATACTTCAATGGGGTTAGTGAGGGGCTCTGCTTTAACAATGGAAAAGACACAATACAAACTCGAAAAAACAACAAAGGCAAGGGTTTACTCCAACAAAAACTGTGCTTTACCTGAAGTGGAAGTTTGTTCCAGAGGAGAGGTAACCTCTGTAAGACATATCTGTCTGTTCAGCAAGTCCTGTTGATGTCACATACTAGGTTTAGTTCCCTAGAGCGAGTGTATCTTATACCGTTTGATTTATGAATGTGCATCTTTTCAACAGAGCAGTATCTGAGATTGTTTTATATGCAAGGCAGAGGTCACCTCTCAGTAGTCTGTAGGACACAGAGTATAGTGATAATGATTTCAGTCTGTCAATGTATGAAGTATGGTGAAGACCTTTATGGTGAAACTTTCTTTGTAAGAAATCTTTGAGGTCTTTCTAGTTGCTGCTAGTACCTGGTAAGGTACATACCAAAGGTAGCATTGTATTCTCTTACTGGCCTGATGAGTGAGGAGTACAGAGGGGTTATAACCTCTTTTGTTCTGGATGCAATGCCCTTACTTATGAGGTCAGTGACATAGAAAGACTTTCTTACCACTGTGGAGATGTGGTGGTCAAAGCAAAGGTTGCTGTCAACCTGTGTGCCCAAATCTCTCACTACTGATTGTGTTCTTAGGGTGTTGTTATTAATGTGTTAATCTGCAGGGACGCCGACTTGTCAAATGGGATGATAATGCATTTCTTCGCATTGAATTTTAGCCCATGAATTTGGCACCAGTGTTTTGCCTGTTTAAGTCCCTCTTGTAGGATGTTGACATTGTTTGGGGACTCAATGGCAATTTGCAATCATCAGTAAGCTTTGTCAGCCATAGGCCTTTTGTTTTAGCCTATACATCCAAGAAGTAGATTAGGGGAACCAGCACAGATCCCTGTGGAACACCACTGGTTACAAGTCTGCTGGTGGAGGTAGCTTCACCTATTTTGACTGTGTGTGCATTCTATCAGTGAGCCATTTTGCATCCCACCTGACAATATATGGGTTGATCTCCAACTGGGTGAGTTTATCACTGCTGCCTGAGTGGGAATAGTGTCAAAGGCCTTGGCCAGGTCCAGGTAGGTCTTTTGCATGGATTTACCTTCATCCAGAAGGTTGGTGACTGTCTCAAAGAACTAAACCAAGTTCAAGAAGCAGGATCTCCCTTTAACGAAGCCAGACTGGGTCAGGTCAAGTGTTTGGAGTTCTTCTATATCTTTGTTGATAAGGTCCATGATTATTCTTTCCCTAGCCTTTCAGATTAAGCTGATCAGGCTTATAGGCCTGTAGCTCCCATGGTCTGTGGAGGCACCTCCTTTATGTAACAGGATGATGGTTGCTGTTTTCCATTCAGCAGGTACAAAACTAGTGCTTAGACTGTGGTTAAAAAGAGTACCTAGTGATGTAGCTAGTTCCTGTTTTAATGCATTTAGAACACAGCTTGGGATATTATCAGGTCCCACAGAGGCTGTGTTTTTGGCTTTGGAAAGAGGATTTATGACCTGCTCTTTTGAGATTTTAGGTGGAGGGCAGGTCTTAGTAATGCTATGGGGGATATGTGTCAGGAACAGGGGGGAGAAGTTTTCACTGAACCTGTCAGCTAGCAGATTGGCTATTTCTGTGGGTTCAGTATATGTGCTGCCATTAACTACCAGTTATGCTCAGATATGGGTTTTTCCTTTAATGTTTCTGATGTAGCTAAAGAAGGCCTTATGGTTATCCATAGTGAAGGAGGCTAATTTGAATTCATGGTTAGCTTTAGAATGCCTGAGGTGTCTTATTTGCTTGTTTAAGCTGAGGAGGGAATGCTTCATATTCAGAGACCCTTTTTTCCTGATCTTGAACAGCAATTTCTTTCACTTATTGTATAACCTGTTAATGGTGAATGTCCACCAAGTAGGAGTGTTCTTTCTTGAGGATCTTGTTTTGATCCTATCAGGTACGGCTGAGTCAATACATTTATATAGATGCTTATACAAGGCATTGGTGTAAATCCCATTATAGGTGTCCATGCAATCAGTGAGGGCAGGGGCTATGACGCTATTAATATGTCATGTATTAGGTTGTAACTGGCTTTGGAAAAGTTTTTTAGTCTAGTTACTGCTAATGAAGGAGTCAGATGTTATTGTTACTTATAATGAGACTGATTTATGATCAGACCTCACTAGGGAAGGCTGCACACATGGGGTGGTGCAACAATCACCCATGTTAGTGAGCAACAGATCCAGAATGTTTGGACCCCTGGTTGGGCTGTCAACCAACTGGTCCAGGGCATTAGAGCTGATAAAGTCCAGCCTGTACCAGATGGAATCAAGGCCAGAGCCCCAAATAAATCAAGCTGCCATGGTGGACTTCCAGCATCAACAAACTCTGCAATAAATGCAGAAGGTTGCTGTCCAAGAAAACCAAGACAAGGACTCAACAATGGGAAAGTACCCTCCTCAGCCTTAACAGGCAAATAAGGCAACTTATCAAATCCTGCAAGAGCTCGTTTGAGAGAAACCTAGCAAGTACTGCCAAGGATAACCATAAGGCCTTTTACAGCTATGTATGTAACCTAAAGAGTAGAACCTGAGCATGTGCAGAACTGGTGGCCAATGGTATCACACACACTGACCCTACAGAGATAGAGAACATGCTAGTGGATAGATCTGGTGAAAATCTCACTCCCTTATCCCCTCCTAACTTATAACAAACCCTCTCCCAAACTTTCCCTTGACCTTACATAGCTGATGAGCAGGTCCTCAAAGCCTGCTCCAAGGCAAAAAACACAGCCTTTATGGGAACAGATGACATCTCAAGCTGTCTTCTAAATAGGTTAAAACATGAACTAGCATCATCACTAAGCACCCTTTTCAATCATAGCCTAACCACAGGCTTTGATCCTGCAGAATGGAGAACAGCTACAGTTATTCCCATCCACAAAGGTGGCCCAGCAACAGACCCCTGGTATTACAGACCCATAAGCCTGACCAGCTATGGATAATATCATTATGGACCTCATAATTAAAGACATAGGTGATCTCCAAACACTGGATCCTACCCAATTCAACTTCATGAAGGGCAGATCCTGCCTGTTAAATCAAGCTGATTTCTTTGAAAGTGTTACCAAGGCCATTGATGAAGGCAAATTTGTGCACACAGCACCTCAACTTATCAAAGGCTTTCAACACAATCCCACATTAAGGCATTACCGATAAACGTAGCAAACTGAATTTAAACCACTTCGCTCCTTCATTGTAAGATGGGTTGCCAACTGGCTCACAAATGCACACTATCAAAGTGTGTGACTCCACATCAAACAGCAGACCTGTTACTAGCAGGGTGCCACAGGGGTCAGTGCTGGGCCCTCTACTCTTTGGCATATACTTCTCAGATGTTCAGGTCAAAACTAAAGAGATGTGGCTGACTAAGTTTGCAGACAACTGCAAACTAGGTGCAATCATTGAATCCCCAAATGATGTCAGTATACTCCAGAAGGGTCTCACACAGACCGACAACTGGTGTATTAGTCATGGTCTCAAACTGAATACAAAGAAATGCATACCATTCCCTTTGGCACAAACAATGTCACTTCATACTTTCAAATCAATAACAATATAAGTACCCATGAAGTGGTAAGGGACCTAGGATCACAGGTTGACTGTGATCTTAACTTCATCCACCATGTGTCTACCATTCTAAGAAAAACTTTCCATATAGCTCACTTAATTAGTAAAGGCATCACCTCGAGAGCAAAAGAAGTTATAATGCCGCTATACTCGGCACTTATCTGGCCCATAATTCAGTATAACACCTCATTTGGTATGTACTGTACTAAGCATCTACAGCAATTACAGAGACCTCAGATGTTTCTAACAAAGAAGATCAGGGGCCTACTGCATGTGCCTTACACGGACTGACTAAAGTCCCTGTCACTATACTTCATATCATATAGACTTCTCAGGGGAGACTTATGCCTGGCCTACAGAGCAACTCAAGACCCAAAGTTAATAAACTTACTGCCTATCCAAAAATCAAATGGGTCTAGGGCTAGCCATTCCAGAGACTTAAATATGGCCTGTGACTTAAATAGGACATGCTGGAGGGACAGATTTGTCCTCCAGCAACTGCCATGTCTTGGTTGGAAACAGGTTACCAATTCATGTGAAACAGAGCACCTCTATGGCACTGTTCAAGGGGAACCTGGATGGGTGGATGGGGCACCGTAAATTCTTACCAGAGACATTGCCCATAACCCTCCTGGATATGGGCAGTCATCACTAAATGCAATCTTGGGTAATGACTAGTACATCTATGGTATTACATTGGGTTGAAACAACTAGGCTTAAAATGACCTCCAGGTCAATAGCCTAATAACCTCCTATGACCCTATGATCCTATGCTATAGAAAGCCCAGCTGAGGTGCTCTCCAAGGAGCTAAGTGCAGTTTAAGGGACTTCTCACTTTGAGCATGGGCAGCTTCGAAGGGAAAATAATTTACTTTAGCTTTTGCAACTATAACTGCTAATGCTTAACCTCTTCTATGCTGTGCTGTGCGAAGGTGCACTACATGCAAACAGATGCCTCCGATTGCTCATATGAAGACAGTAGAGCACTGGCTGGTCACCAAACTGTGTGGAGCTGTGTTAAAGTAGGCACAATCCCATGGAAACACAGAGTTTATGTAGCAACTGTGAAAACCCATTTTTTAGACAAGTTAAGCAATTTTCAAACAAACTGGCCAATGGAAATACTCAATACTGAGCCTTATTCCAATGATATCTAACTCAGATTGGTCCTTTGTTACAGTCTTCTGCCACAAGGCTGCATGGGCCCTCTTAATGTAAGATGGCTGGTCTTAGTGCTCAGATAATGCTAAACAGTCTCAATTCAGCAAATCTGAATCTGGCCTATACTATAAAATGCACGAGTATTAGAAAATACAAAGTGCAGAAAAAACAGTCTCAAATAGCAAACAGTTGAAACAGTGAAACATCAAAACAGTTAAAACAGCTAAAAGTAGGCTGCAATTCAGTAATACACAGTTTAAAAGAACAGTACAGTGAATAAAAATACTTATTGTCCTGTAGATTTCAAGGGATGCCTTGGATTTCATTTGGATTCACTCCAGGGATCCGAGAGAGCACACCAATCCTAGAGCAGCTCCTGTAAAGTGTAAACTTAATATCATCATAGTCAGCAAAGCAAAAGTGAAAAACAGTACAATAACAATGTTAGGGTACTAAACAGAAAGAAGCTGAAACTTGAGAGCTTCCTGCAACTCATACACATTCATAGCTGTGTAGTTATTGAGTCTTGCCTATGTTACAGCATGTTCATATCTCACTTAAACACTGCTTGTTACAATATGCCTTTAATTAGTCCAAAAACTTTGGAGTACAAAAGGTATAAAACTTTTAGAACTCCCTCCTATACATTTGCACTTATAATGTAAGCAAAGCCAACATGTACTGCATGTGTCCATCGGATAAAACCTGACTTCTCAATATTAATGTTCCCATACATATTCACATGAATGCTGTATTTACATTACCCATCTAATTATTTTGAAAAAGCATTGGAATAGTAATGTAAGAATTTATGGAATACCACACTAAGGTTGAGCAAATATCAGAGCCAAGCACACCCAGATCTAAGATGTTTCTGTTATAAAATGTTATGTGTTCATTTTGTTGGTTGTATGTTTTCATTTTGTTGGTTGTATGTGTTCATTTTGTTGGTTGTATGTTTTCATTTTGTTGGTTGTATGTGTTCATTTTGTTGGCTGTATGTTTTCATTTTGTTGGTTGTATGTTTTCATTTTTCCCATTCTTTTATTTTATTTTGGTGTAATGTAACAAAGCAGTGTGTGCTCTGACGTAAGCTGAAGATAATCGAAGTTCAGATTGTGGGATCGCAGTACAGTGAAGATTGGGATATTTACCCTTTCCTCACTGTAGTGCGATCTCGGAGTTGGAATATATATTTAGCAGGGGGTGTGGGGGACTGCACCCCCCCCCCAATAAAAGTTTTGAAATGCGTCCGTTTCGATTTTTCGGCCGTTCAATTACATTATCTTTCAATAACATAACAAGAACCCACAGATAATGCACACACACACACACACACACACACACACACACACACACACACACACACACACACACACACACACACACACTTCCATGTATATGTATACAGTTTATGCCTTGATATATACTAAATGCACCTGTGTTTTACATTGATTTTATATTTTTTTTAATAATTGTTACTTGTATGCCTATCTGCTTTAAAGTCTTCTGCACATAATCAGTCAATTAAAGTAGGATTCTTATTTGGCCAGTTTTATAACGTCTATAATCATTTGATGTTGGTAGAATTTTGTAGAATTTGACTTGAAGAAATTGTTTGCTCAGATAGACTTGATCTTGGAGCTCTGAATCCACTGGGACAGAGATAGATAGAAGCTATGACACGTGATAACTGATGATAATTAAAAAGTTGGGCTTCTCGTGTGTTATACTTAAGCCATTCATTGTTTCTTCATGTTAGTTTGTTAGAAATTAATGACTACCCCATTCGGTACACAAAGAGTATTTAAAATCAGCTGGTGGCAATATGAGATTCCAGAGTTGCAACATAAGCCACATGACATGTGAGTACAGTAGCAGTTGGAAGTATCTTCAGGGAGGTAGAATGCTGCATTGCCCACGAATGTTAGGAATGCTGGAACCACCACGGATCCATTCATCAGACTGTAGCATTTATGGTGAGTTATTTATTACTACTGTTACTACAGCTAGGAAAATGGTTAAGTTTCATCAGCCATTGCTTGGGAAAAGGAGCTCCTGGATGAGGATGCTGGGAGATCTGCTGTTGTTTGCTGCATGTGACAGCAAAAAGTAATGAATAACAGTCAGTTCTTTGGCATGCAGCAGATAGTATTACTGATGAAAACAAAATGGGTATCATCTATTTGCTTTTTTTATTGCAACTGAAGTTGTCAATCTTTTTGCTGCATATGATTAATTTGTGGCAGATTATGCATTTTAACCAGTATTATTATTATTTTTTTAATTTTTATTGACCATGATATAGTACCATAAACAGTACAGCCTATTAATAATTTAATTATATTTAAAATACACAATATTTCCCTTGCTAGTTTATAAGTAATCACCTCAAGTGCACATTGCAAGTAGAGGCAGAAGTTGTAGATAACTCGAAAGTTTACTTACCCGAACACCTAAATGCCTTACACATATTCCGCGAACTGCAAATACACTGAACGCCCTAAACCGCGAAATTCAAAAACTCAAAATGTCATAGTTGTCCCATCCCACCGCCCACTATATACTACCTACGCAAACAAACTAAATAAACCACATACCTACACTAACCAAAACCCTACTTCTAACCCTAAACTAAACCCTACTTTTAACTCTACACTAAATCTTTCATATACCACCAAGTATGCACTTAGCTTAACCCGCACCCTAACCCTAAGGTCAGTAACTATCGCACACTTACCTTAAAAAGCTTTACCCAAACAAACTAAATAATCCACATGCATACACTTAATAAAACCCTACTTCTAACCCTACACTAAATCTAACATACATTACCATCTATGCACTTACCTTAACCCGCACCCTAACCCTAAGGTCAGTAACTATCTCACACTTACCTTATGGAGCTATACTGCAGAAGGGCCAACCATGACAAATCAACATTTCAGATTTCGTGCTTCAGGATGATCAATGCTTTTGCGGTTCAATGAAGACGTGTCGGCGTTTAAGTGTTCGGGTAAGTAAACATTCGAGTTTTTAATATAGACCCGATAAAGGTACTTTATAAAACTTTAACAAGACATGAGATCAAATGATATATGACTTCACCTATTTTGCTCAGAAATAATACTTTATCTGTGTAAAGCAGGGACACAGACTTATTCCTACCATATATAATAAGAACAGAACCCTCTCCATGAATATGGAACTTTGGCTAGCTGAAGATTCATGCAGATGAAACAAGCCTGGCCAAAGCTTCTACTCAATAAAAAAATAAATAAAAAAATAAATAAAAATTAGTCATAAAAAGTATTTCTTTACATGGGGCAACCCCGCCTGCAAATGGGGTTATTTATCCCATACCCTATTTACTTTTATATAATATCTCCACAGTTATGTAATTGCAGAGAAAACAGAAAAACTAAAATAGTTTTGACACATTGGTAGCACATAAGAAGAAACTCACACTAGCAGTAATTTCTTATTGAAATTATCACAGAGTTTGAACTCAGGGAATAAAACATTAAAAAGAAAAGCTTGTCCAGTTTGCACTCAGAGCAAATTAAAACATTAAATGTATTGGCAAATAAAAACTATAGAAATGCTTGTGCCCATCCAGCACTGAGAGGAAATGACCTTTATTCCAAAATGTTATGGCTAATAATAATCGGTTTGCTATTGCCAGGAAGGGCAAGTTTACTTCAGCATACATTATACAGCAAATATTCCTGCCTTCTTAGGTTGTATCTCATTTACTGCTCAGGAATTTAATTTATCTTAAGAGGAATGGGAGAATAGTCACTGTGCAGTCATGTTATTATGAAGATGGATTCACTGAAAAATTTAATTCTACCACCACTCCTAATGATTTTTTTCTTGGGGGGACACATGGCATGTGATTTGTTTTGTTTTTTTTTGTTTCTCATACAAAGCTGCACTGGCAGTTTATACTTTCTTTACTATTTGGTCCTCATAACTGCAGGAACTTCATGAAACTTTTGAATGCAATGTAAAAAAGATGGACGACAGAAAAATCTATATTCAAAAGGCCTCTGTCTCCCAAGCTTATCAGAGACTTGCTGTTGCCATTCTAAAGTCTGAGGGATACCTTTAATTGTATGCAAGATAATTTGTTTCCATTAACGCTCACTGGTGCACAATCCCAGATTTGCACTACATGCCAAATAACGCTAGCTTCTGCGAATGGTCTAACAAGAGCAGTATGTCCACCTTCCTAGTCTGACAGCAGTTCTAACCTTCCAACCCCTTCTTCTCCATAACTTATTGTCGTCACCCCAGTTTCACTCACTCATATTGATAAGGTCAGAAACCTGTATCTATCCTTTCATCATCCTGACAGCAATTGAAATTCCTTTTCTATCATCATGAGAGTCCTATGCCTACCATACACATAGCCTAGACCATAGCTATTAACCTGCCCTGATAGCCTAACAATAATCAAAGCCCATCTCCACTCCTTACTCAGCCTGTTAATAATGAGAGTCATCAGCCTAGCTGCAGTCATTGCTATGATAAAACCTGCCTCCAGGCTTCCTCTCCAGACTGGAGCCTAAGCTATCCTGCTATTCAGCCTAGCAGTGATCACAGTCTACTCACGCACTTGGTCTCATCATGACTGTAACCAACACTGTCCAAATGTGCTACCAGAAGCTGTGCCTCCAAGCCCCCCCCATGCACACACACGCACACACATGCACACGCACACACACACACACACACACACACACACACACACACACACACACACACACACACACACACAAAGCTTTAGTCCAAAATTTCTGAAGTCATCACACTTTCCTAAGGGACCCAGGGGTAAACTGCACAACACTGATGACAAGCGTTCATGAATCACAGCCTAGGTGTCTTGCATTCAAAGAAGTCTCAACTATTATTCTTTTCGTAGAAGTATTAAAGAGCAAATGCACACAGTTCAATTAATTCATTTTATCTCTCTTCATTTATTGGCATATTTCCAGCCAGTTAATAGATAAATGTACAGTTCTCAGTAATACACATCTCTGCAAACTTTTTGTCTATCTCACAACAGCTCCGGTCCTTAAAATAAACCTTAATATTGTTTCTGCTTGTACCATTTATAAAGTCATGCTATTCCATGTCATTTATAAACTTTAAATGAGAAGTGCTTTATGAACTTATCTGAATTTTCTACCATTCAGCATCATCAATACCTTTTGTTTACACACATGGTTATCAAATAATATGTGCCTCTTTCAAAACTACTTTAAAAGACTACTTATCTTCTATCTGAAATTACACCTGCACTATGTCTCCACCTCTCAAAACTTAACTGCCTTTACTTAATGTTGACACTGATGTTTTAATATCTACTACGTAATTGTGCCAGGTGAAAGCCTCACTATTATAATGCCAGTAACACTTATGTACTTAATTGCTCTTTATTTTGTGTTTTATCAGTTGTTGATTCCTTCAGCTTTTCCTGGTTAGGGGTCTCCACAGTGGGTCACCTGTCCACTAATGATTGGCAGTAGAGTTTCACAGTGTCAAGTTGCCAGCCCAGCTCCCAACCTTCCACAGAAGACACACAGACACACACCTAGGGCCAATTTGGAGTGTCTAATCCACCTACAGCATGTATTTCAGATGAAACCAGAGCACACGGGGGAAACCCAGGTGATGACAAGCAGACTCCACACAGAAGGCACCCCAGCCAAGGATTGAACTAGAGAACCTCTTGCTGTGAGGTGGTAACCCTAACCACTGCACCATTGCGGCCACCCAATTTGTGTTTGATCAGTAATTCAGCTAATTGTTAACTATGTTACCTTGTTCTATATATTCTTGAAATGTATTCACATTGTATGTATATACCTCTATGTTAATGTAATTGGGAACTTTTCTCCCCAGGCCTCCACTGCAAATAGACTCGTAGCAGCCAAGTGGACTATCTTGGGTAACAAATACAAATAAATAAAATAAATAAATGCACTTTATCTTTCTCTTTTTAATTATATTAATTAACCTAAAAATCATCATCATATTTCATTTTCTTTCCTTCTCAGTTGATAAAGATGTCATGGCATTTTGGGCTTCTGGTACAATGAATAGATCATTTTCTCAACACCATAAAGGTACTAAATTTGCTATTGGCTTCCACTAGATTCTTTACTAAAAAGTAAATATGTGCTGAAATGTTTTATAAAAGAAGTACTAATAGATATAAATGGACATCAAAGTGATATCTTCACCAGAAATTTAAAAGTCAAAGACACCAGTTCAGTAAATGATAAGTATCTTTGATACCTTAGATTTAAAGATACCCCTCTCAAGCAGCAAACTCACTAGAATATTGGACTATCATTGGGATGGCTGCAGTGATGCAGGGGTTAATGTTGTCAACTCACAGCAAGAGGTTTGCTGGTTTGATTCTTGTCTGGGGTGCCTTCTGTATGGAGTCTGCATGTCCTCACCTGCAGTCATGTGGGTTTCCTCTCACATTCCAAAGACATGCAGTAGGTGGATTGAACACCCTAAATTGGCCATAGGAGTGAGTGGTACAAGTGAAGTACCACAGCAGGGCTAGCCACCCAGTGCTGCAAACCTTGGCACAAGATGATTGTCACTGCTGAAGTGACAGCCCTACCCCATGTGCAAAAGGGGTTGAGTATGGATGGATGGATCCAAAACTATAATCAACAAGGCAGCACAGTCTGGTAAAAAGAGACCAAAAAACTAGAAGGAAAATCTCACAGAAGAAGCAGTCAGCATGAGCTGATATTATATGTCCAGCAAGTGAAAAATGTTTAAAAAATTATCAAAATATTGTTAAAAACATACATTTTAACCATGTATCATTTCAAAATTATATTTAATAAGTCAGATATTAAGTATAATTTACTACTTGGGAAGTGTATATGTTTTCACAGATATAATAGAGGAAGAGAGGTACTTCAAATTATTTATCAGCACATTACAAATGTCAGCCCTGAAGGCAGGATTTATCTAGCAGTGCAAGATAGCAAGACATCACTAAAAATGGATTAATAAATATCTAGAAATCCATCTTGTAGCAAAAAGGGATGTTGTAACACAGCTTCTGTTATGCTGTTCATGTCCTGTTACATTGGTTATTATATTTTTCTTTTCAAGGCTGTGGTTGAAATATGTCTGGTAGGGTAAGTCCCCTACCCTGGTCATCAAACATTAGATCACTCAGATGATAAATTGGACCTAAGGGTGTCCTGAGGGTTGTGTCATTAACTACTTCTTTTCCATTGATGACCTACTTATTGATCACTTCCTGTATTCACCTGCTGCTTCTAAGGGCTGTTCCCGCCATGGACCATGCCTTTCCTCAGGGAACACCAATGTGAATGCTCTCCCATTGGGATGGGTCTGCTCCTCCCTCTTTCCCTGATAGTGCCTAAGATACCCAAACCACTAATCAGGCCCAGTTCACCTGGGTCATAGTAAGAACTTTATCCTTCTGATCCATGGTGCTGGCTCGTACATAAAGGTCTTGACACCATTACTGTTCTCTTCAGTCTGTCAAGAAGCTTAGTCAGCTATAAATTCACACAGACTGTAGGCAGGGCACTGCAGAGCTTATTTGAAACCATCCAATGTTGTTTTGTAATTAATTATACAGCTGTTTGGCAGGACAAGAATTATTTTTATTTATATTTTATTTCTTTTACCTCTGATGTTTACTGTTATAATGAGGGGTGTCTGTGAGCGATAGTGAGCAGAATCTATTGCATGCACTTCTGCTAGACACAAAGTATGTCCAATATTTTAATGTGACAGTAGGCATATGTTAGAAAAATATGTATTAATGTATATGTTTAGTGCTTATTAGAAGCTAAAAGGGTTAACACATTTCATTCTATTTTATGTACAGCTTAATTCTGTATGAAGTTATAAGATGCTATTTCAAACTGCAGTATGCTTTCTGAAATTGCAAGATGCTCTCTGACCTAGTATTTGCTAGCACAGCAAAATTCATGTTTATGCCTTTTGGAAATGTACTGAGGAGCAGGTGATTATCTGCTAGGTTAGGAAAATGAATGAATAGTGAATGAATAGAACAATACTGTTTTCTATAATGTGATTGAATATGAACAATCAGCCCTGTTCGTGTTATGAGAACATGCACAGCTGCGGAAAAGAAGAGATACATCAAACAAAGACTGCTTGAAGAAATGAACTGTAATCTGTACTTGCTTTGTGCTCGAATTAGCCATAGTACCTTGAATGGTAACATTGCATAGTGAGAAGTTGTATCAGACTGGTGGTCATCAAGGCCACGTTGTTTTTCTTAGGAAGTTATTTTGTAAACTTGATATGCCAGCAGAAAATCATGGACAAACAGCTGCTGTGAAATAATATTGAAAGAACTTGTGATTTATTATGTCAGCTTAGTAGGCAATACCTTGTAAGAAATGTATAAAAATAGTTTCACTTCCTGATTCTAGTTAGACAAACTCTGTATTATCACGTTTTTGTCTCCTTGCTGCAAGATTAAAGTGCCTTAACCTGAACCTGCCGTGTGTTGATCATTTTGAAGTTATTCTTTCTTTGACAGATTGGTCCTTCTGACCAGAACTCTCACTTTGCCTCAGGTCAGATGGGCCAGGTAGCATGAAACCGTATGGGGAAGAAACCACATCGGTTCTTCTGCTTTGAAAGACCTCCGGCTGAATTGTCGTTCAAAAGAGGCCAGCCACTTTTCTGATCTGCGACTGGAGGACGAGTCGGTATACGAATCAGAGACGGTCAATCACAGAGGCTCAGGTAAAGTGAGATTTACCTTTTTTCTGTTTTAGATCAGGGACTTGATTGGAAATATCTGTCAGGAGTTTTTTTTTGTACAAGTCAGGGACAGAAAGATTGCAGTCTTGTCATAGATCAGGGAAACAGAATAGGTAAGACAGTTATTCTAGATACACTGTGAAACAGAAAAATCGTGGTACCACGTGAGAATAAGAAGGGTTACGTAACATTTTTTAACAATCAGAACAATATGGGTAATAAGTGCACAAAAAGTTCCCAAAACCCATTGCTAACCAAAGATGCAAAATATATGCAATCACAGCGTGCCGACAATGTTAGATACTATACAAAATGGGTTAATATGAATTTAATGGCAAATTAGAAAAATCCTCACTTATTAAACTTGTCAAACAGCTTAAAGCTGATGCAAAAGGTCAGGTAAAAAAGCAATGTCAATTGGGGGTTCCTCAGGCACACAGGTGGATTGAGGAAGCAAACCGTAGGGAGCAAAAAAGTAATAATTCAAAAGCTATGTTTCTAGATAAAGAAGACAATAATTTGGTAATAGCATCAGCCCCTCCACCCCCACTGCTTCCTGCACCAGAATATGAAGTGAGTGGACAAGCTGGTCCACCTCCGCTATACCCGGCTGTTACCGCAAAGCCAAGACTGTATGTTAGAGATCCCATCGAGACTAGGTCTCGAACACGTAACTTAAGATGAGATACTGAGTTATATGAAATAAACAAAAATTCACGAGGTATGAGTGAAGAAGAGATATGTCCACTCATAGAAGTACCAAATCCACAGGCAGGACAGACAGGACAGGACCCAACTCTCCTAGTATATAGACCTTGGCACCGGAAGACATCCGGAAAGCCACAGAGGGAATTCCCCATCCAACAGGGCATGAGGTTAAGCTATCTTTTAAATGGAGAAGAAGTAGAAAAAGTAGTCAGACAGATCGTAGGCCCAGATTGGCACATGATTAGTGGCAACTGGAATCCCCGTGATGCAGAACACAAGCCACTCCCACATAGCAACGCAGAACTGGATAACAGAGTGAAAGTTCTAACAGACCGAATCTCTGAGAAATGGAAGCCTAGGGCAGACTGGACTTGCATTAATCAATGCATCCAACAGGAAGGTGAAACTGTTGACAGATATTATGCTAGATTATTAGAGTGTTTTAATAACTATTGTGGAATGCAGGTACCTGAAGATCAAACACATGATTCCCTATATGAGCAGCAATTAAAGAATGCATTTTTGAAAGGCAGTATATTGCCTATAAGCAGCTTTATTACAAAGCACATGGTAGACCATTGTACAAGTAGATTACAGTCACTACTTGAATATGCTAGGCATGCCAAAAGGCATTTTAACAGTAAAAAGAAAAAGAAAGCCCAAGTATTTGCTGTAGAAGACGGAGCAGAAGTTTATGAAGTACAGTCCAGAAAAAAGGGCAAGAAAAATGCCCAGAGAAACAAACAATCTGATAAACGATCAGAAGAGTTTGAAGAGAGAAAGAAAAGGGTGAATGTTTTAAATGCGGAAAAAAGGGACATTTAGCAAGGGATTGCAAGCAAAACAAGAAGGTAGCCATGGAAGATAAGGAGGGTGAGGACTGACTATATGATAGTCAAGAATCACTAGAAGGGAATAACCAAGAAAAGACAAATGCAAATGTGATAGAGGGAGTAGAGAATGTGATAGAAGAAATAGAGGAAGTACAAGAAATCACCGATGGTGAAGAAAGTGAAATTTTGGACTTAGCATTATTGAGCCTAGAGCTCTATTTAGCAGACACAAAACCAGAAGTTACACTTCTGGTAGAGGGGAGGGAAGTTAAATTCCTGTGTGACTCAGGGGCTTCACAAACCCCGATACATCCTTCCAAACTACCAGAAAATTCAGAATCACTTGATTACATATTAGTGAAAGCAGCTAATGGACAGCTGTATCGGGAGCCACTCTCCCATAACATAGCAATAACTGACCCTGTTTCAGGGATGACCCAGAAAAGCAAAATTGTTGTTTCTGCAAAATGCCCAGTGAACCTTTTGGGCAGAGATCTTATGCAGATATTTGGCATAGCAGTAGTACCGACTATGCAGGCTATGGAAGCACAGCGACAAATGGATACTTTTGTGGTGCGACCGGAGGGTGAAACATTTTATTGGTACAGCCAGGACTTAGTTACAACTGGTCCAGGGGCAGTAACCAAAGAACTGATGAATGTAGCCATCAGTAAGTCCCCCTCCCTTGACACTGATAAACAGCATTTGTTGCACTGTACTCTGTGTTATTGTAGCACACCAGGACCTGATAAAGAATATGAGCAAGAACTGTTTAAAAACCATGCAAACAGATTAGTATTACGTAATCTGTACTGGGACACAGAAGGGAACAGTGTAGTTAGCTGTTCATTGCCCCAGGAATTCTTTGCACTCTATAAATCTAATAGATTACCACATGGTAGTTTAACCAAAGACAAGAATGTGAAATGGGTAGATCTTGGAGAAAAAGTCACAAAGTGTGAAAAACAAACAAGAGTTAGAATTGTCAGAACAGGGAATACAGAAGCAGAAATTAAATTGGATAACGCAGACACACCCAGCTGTACACTTGCAGTCTAGCAAGGACAGCTGATTAGCACTCTTACTAGAAGAGGAAGAAAAAGCTTTACGGAGCATACCGGAAACTCTCTGGTCAACAGGAAAATCAGATGTAGGACTAATTCGTACAGCAGGACCAGTTACTATTACGCCAAAATCAGCATTCAGACCTCAAAAGAGACAGTATCCCTTAAGGAAGGATGCAGAAATAGGAATCAAACCTTTAATAGCAGCTTTACTTAAGGAAGGAATACTGGTAGAATCTCCCGATTCACCATGTAACACACCCTTATTTCCTGTTAGGAAAGCAAACGGAGAATGGCATATGGTCCAAGACTTACAAGCTGTAAATGATGCAGTAATACCTAGAGCACCTACGATGCCAGATCCACACACTCTATTGAATGATTTGAAGCCTCAACAGAAGTATTTTTCTGTGGTAGATATTAGCAATGCGTTTTTTTCGATACCGATACACCCTGACAGCCAACATTGGTTTGCATTCACATTTCAGGGGAAAAGGTATACATACACGCGACTACCACAGGGTTATTGTGAAAGCCCAACAACATCTGCACAAGAGATGTCAAGCAACTTGGCAGGATTTAGCCCACCAAGAGGCAGCCAAATTTTACTTTATGTAGACGACATCCTGCTGGCAGCCCCCACCCAGCAAGATTGTAGAGAAGATACCATAGCATTACTACAATTTTTAGCCACTCAAGGACATAAAGTAAACAAAAACAAATTGCAGCTTTGGAGAAAGCAGGTTAAATACCTGGGGTATGTAATATCCAAAGAAGGCAGAACATTAGATGAAGATAGAAAAATAGCAATTTTACAAGCACCCAAACCGACTACCAAGAAAGAAATGATGTCCTTCCTGGGCACGACTAATTTCTGTCGGAGTTGGATTCCAAACTATGCCTTAGAGTCTGCTCCATTGACCAACATGATATACAAGAAGCCTATGGCAGCACAAGATTTATTACAATAGACACCAGAAGCAGAATCAGCTTTCTGCAAACTGAAACAACTGATAGCATTCTCATTAGTTTCAGGATTACCAAACTATCATAAACGTTTTTTCCAAACTGTAGATTGTAAACAAGGTTACATGGCATCAGTATTAACACAGCAGCATGGGGATAAGCAACGCCACATAGCTTAGTATTCATCACAGCTGGACCCAGTGGCACGATCCATGCCCCACTATGTACAAGCAGTAGTTGCAGCTGCAATGGCAGTACAGGCTTTGGCCTCAGTAGTGTTGTTCCACACTCTCACATTGAGAGTGCCTCATGCAGACACAATTACTTTACTGCAAGAAAAAGTAGCATATCTTTCTCCTGATAGAAATCTTTCCTGTATGACTATACTCTTGAGCCAACCTCATATGACAATTGAACGATGTACAACTTTAAACCCGTCTACCTTGCTCCCGACCCCTGTGGATGGCACACCATACAGCTGCCTGCAGGAGATTGAGCAAAAGACACTGCCTAGAAAAGACCTAACGGATGTTCCCTTGGATGATGCCGAGGTGACATATTACATGGACGGCTCATGAGTAAGGGGTCCTACAGGACAGAATTTAGTGGGGTATGCAGTAGTTTCTGATACTGGGATTTTAGAAGCAAAGTCTTTACCACACAACTTATCTGCACAAGCAGCAGAATTAATTGCTTTGACAAGGGCATGTACCTTGGCAAAGGGTAAATGTGTGAACATTTTTACTGACAGCCAGTATGCTATTTCTACTGTACGTTTTTGCACAACAGTGGAAAAATAGAGAAAAGATAAAATCTTCTGGTAAACCGATTAATCATGCGCAATTTATTTTAGATTTGTTAGAATCTATTCAGTTACCTCAGAAAGTAGCTATTTATAAATGCATAGCTCATACCAAGCAACAGGACAGGATTTCAAAAGGTAATGTGAGAGCTGATATATCTCCAAAACAGGCAGCTTCAGCTTCAGAAGTATTTCTTTTGATTGAGGACTTACAACCTTCTGAGATTTTAGATTTAGAAATGTTAAAAACAATGCAGACACTTACTACAAATGAAGAAAAACAGAAATGGATAAAACGAGGAGCAATTCTTGAAAAAGGGCTGTACATCTCCAAAGAAGGAAAACCAATTTTGCCATCTAACTTGTTTAGATATGCAGCTTTGTTGAGCCATGGGCAGTGCCATGTCTCAACAGGGGGGATGGTAAAGTTAGTGAACCAAGTGTTCACTGCATATGGATTTACAAACTACACAAAAAAAGTTTGTGCAGCATGCCATGTTTGTAACAGGCATCATGCACAACGGGCATTGAAGCCTATGCAAGGGAGTTTCCCAACACCACCGTACCCATTCCATACTATCTGTATGGATTTCATAGAACTAAACAAATGTGAAAATAAGAAATATTGTCTTGTCATTATAGATATGTTTTCCAAATGGGTGGAAGCTTTTCCGACCAAAAATCCAGATGCAGCTACTGTTGCAAAAGTCCTTGTTAAAGAAATTATTCCTAGATTTGGCATACCAGAAAAGATCTACAGTGACAATGGCACACACTTTGTAAATCAAACCATACAACAGTTGAGTCGATATTTCGGAATTTCCTTAAAGAACCATTGTGCATACCACCCTCAATCCGCAGGATTAGTAGAGAGGCATAATGGGATTTTGAAAAACAAACTTAGGAAATTGATTAGTGAGACACAGAAGAACTGGGTGCACTGCCTGCCTTTTGCACTGTTGCGCATGAGAACTGTTCCAAATGCAAAGGGGTTAACTCCTTTTGAAATACTGTTTGGGAGTGCATATTATATACCTCAGTGGAAACCTCTCATGCCTGCAGACCAGGAGGCTGACAGTTCACTTGCAGAATATATGAGATGACTTTTAAGTAATAAACAACTTTTGCAGTTAAATTCTGTTTCAAATAAAGAACAAACCAGACCATCAGAAGCAGCAGTAGTCCCAGGCACGTGGGTCTGGGTGAAGGTCATCAAGAAAAGGAACTGGACCACACCAAAGTGGGAAGGGCCGTACCAAGTGCTACTGTCAACACCCACTGCAGTCAAGATCACAGAGCGAGCATCCTGGATGCATCTGACACACTGTAAATTGGTTAAAAACTTTGAACTGGGCAAAAAACTTGTTACTGTTACACAAGAACAAAATGACCAGATACGGAGCAAATAGAAATGCTAAACAACCTCAGAAGTATTGCATGATCATTCTGTTGGCCATACTGATAACATTAATCTTTTTGATGTTGCCTTTCCTTTTTCCAGCCACACGAGCTGAACTGAATAAACGTGAATCATTCATAGACTGGCATCCGAACTTTAACACTTACCAAGCAATTAAATATGTGTATGCTGAAACTTTTAATGTTTTGAATTGCTGGATCTGCACAGCTATACCAACAGCATACGGGGGATTATTAATGACTGCTGTCCCTCTAGCGGTCAATGAGACCTGGGAAAATTTGCTTTTTGATACTACAACTGTAAAATCACAAGACAAAATAGCATTGTACCTGCCTGTTACACAAAAGGAAATTGTATGTTTTTAAAAAAATGATACTGTTCAGGTAGGTTGGAGTAATTGTAATGTGACTGTTCATTACAAATGTTATACCAAAGCCAATAATGCAGGTTATATCTGTGATACAAACTATGACTCATATCTTGAGTCGATCCATAAGACTATTGATGAGATACAATGTAATCCTGTTCTTTTAAAACAACTATTATTGATAAGAAAATGTTTCATGCATGGCAAGTGTATATTAATACCAAAGTAGAGAACTGTTATTTTGTTTGTGGGAAAAAGGCATACAAATGGTTACCTGAGAACTGGTGCAGCAGTTGTTTTTTGGGTTACCTGGTTCCGGCCATACGACACACTGCAGTTTTGCCTCAGGGAAGAAGTCGAAATGTCAGAGAGGTCACCAAGAAAACTGGAAATCCAATCAGAAGGCCTGAAAATCCAGTGGGACGAATCGAAGCAGGCTGGAGAAACCATAATTCCGTAAAAAACAAAGATAAACTGACACACATGGACTTAAGTGACACTGTTATATTGTGGGCAAGTATAGCCCCTGCATATGGCGCAGTGAAATCGATTTGGGAGCTGAGAAAACTGTCCAAACTTCTTGAAGTAATGAGTAATGCAACTTTTTCTGCTCTCGAGTTAATGACTGATGAACTGAACGCTATGAGAACTGTGGTGCTTCAAAACCACATGGCTCTTGAATTCACCCTAGCGGCGAAAGGTGGTACATGTGCCAGCATGAGATAAACGACCATCTTGAGGTGATTCAGCAAGTATCGGCCATGACTAAACCAGGCCCAAACCCACTGACGGACTTTTTCCAGAATTTGTTTGGGGGGGTGGGGTAGCATCCTAATGAATGTTCTGATTGCCATTTGTGTGAGATTACTCCTATTAGGAGTGTGTGTTTGTTGTGGTATTCCCTGCATGAAAAGATTGATCAAAGATTTTATAGACATGTCAGTTTTTGAGACTTTATATCAAAGTACTGAAATTGAAGAACTGCTGAAAAATGAAACACTTTCATAAGTTTAAACTGAATGACTCTCTTAACTGCAAATTCTGAATAGAAAGAGGTTAGGAAAAGAAGCAATTGTTTATGCTTTTGAAAATAGAATAAAAAGTATTAACAGGGGGAAATGTTAGAAAAATATGTATTAATGTATATGTTTAGTGCTTATTAGAAGCTAAAAGGGTTAACACATTTCATTCTATTTTATGTACAGCTTCATTCTGTATGAAATTATAAGATGCTTTTTCAAACTGCAGTATGCTTTCAGAAATTGCAAGATGCTCTCTGACCTAGTATTTGCTAGCACAGCAAAATTCATGTTTATGCCCTTTGAAAATGTACTGAGAAGCAGGTGATTATCTGCTAGGTCAGGAAAATGAATGAATAGTGAATGAATAGAACAATACTGTTTTCTATAATGTGATTGAACATGAACAGTCAGCCCTGTTCATGTTATGAGAACATGCACAGCTACAGAAAAGAAGAGATACATCAAACAAAGACTGCTTGAAGAAATGAACTGTAATCTGTACTTGCTTTGTGCTCGAATTAGCCATAGTACCTTGAATGGTAACATTGCATAGTGAAAAGTTGTATCAGACCGGTGGTCATCAAGGCCACATTGTTTTTCTTAGGAAGTTTTTTTGTAAACTTGATATGCCAGCAGAAAATCATGGACAAACAGCTGCTGTGAAATAATATTGAAAGAACTTGTGATTTATTACGTCAGCTTAGTAGGCAATACCTTGTAAGAAATGTATAAAAATAGTTTCACTTCCTGATTCTAGTTAGACAAACTCTGTATTAGCACATTTTTGTCTCCTTGCTGCAAGATTAAAGTGCCTTAACCTGAACCTGCCGTGTGTTGATCATTTTGAAGTTAATTTTCCTTTGACAGCATACCTTTCTCAACTGTTCAGATTTTCCCAGAATGTCCAGATTTGACCAGATATTTTTTGTCCGTTCCTCATAAAATATGTAGTTTCTGGCAAATGACTGGGGACTGAAGTCACAAACATTTGAGTTTCAAACTTCACATCTTTCAGAAAATGCATGTAAACATAAATCCTATTCTTCTAGCAACTTTCTAATTTTATAAAGACAATACTTAAAAATCTCTCCCTGATTTTGGCCTCTGACCCTCCATTATTTTAGACTTTATCTAAATTTCTTTTGCTAAGAGGTTGAGAGGTATGACAGTAGGTCAGAGTGAAAACATGGTGGCAGTGGGCAAGTCTTTCAAAGAGGAAATGGTGAGTGGGTATTTAATCTGACGAAGGCCCCGTTTTCTGTTAGGAATAAAAGTGCTCATTAAACTGTGTTGCTGTGGCTTTGCCTCCCTTGGCTGGTCATTCTTTATACTTGTTACTTTTCTGTTCAACTGTTTGGACAAATATTTGCTATATACATTCATATTTATTTATTTATTTATTTATTTATTTATTTATGTTTGATGATAAAGTAAGTCTTTTTAGGCTTGTGGCCTATTTCCAAGGAAGACACTGGCTGGCATTTATACTGTCTAGGAAAAACATTCAGAAATATGTAAGAAGCATGAAAACATGAGACAGCCATGAGTGAATTAATGGAACAATATGACAAATTGGTATATATACATATGCAAGGGAATATACTACAAATTGACAGACAGAGAGAGAGGGATGGGTGTGCCCTTCCCAGGGGGTGGGTGTTCATTGAAGACCCTTCCTTGGGGGAGGCAAGATCCACAGAGGGGAGTAGCCCTCATATGTTGTTGATGAACACATGAGGGGGTCAGAGAAAGAAGACTAGGTTATCATATATCTCTCCTCAGCAGCTGAAGCAGTTGCTGGAACCACCCTTCCCCCTAAGATCCATAGTGGACCCACCTAACGTGGAGAGTAAGTTGGGGGGGGCAGGAAAGTCCAGCAATGGATAGAGTACTACACTGGCCAGATGAGATGAAGCAGCAAGAGGAGGAGGAAAATGATGTAACTAGCACAGGAAAGGTTGACTAAATCTGCAAACTGTTTAGGAGGTGAGAGCCTTATAGTATTGAAAGAAAGAAGGAAATAAATGATATTATAGTGAACGTGTTAATGCACAGAATTTTGAGAGAAGGTAAGGAAAACAAATTAGTAGCATGTGCTATAGGGAAGACATATGAACAGAATGCATTAAAATCATGTGGTTTTGGGAGTAAAGTAGTAACTTTGTCAACAATAGCATATGGTAATTCATAACAGATTATGAATAATTGCTGGCTAGGAGAAAATGTGATAATAAGCAAAGATTTACACCCAGGATGCCCAATGAGTAGTCTAATTTTTGGATTAGAAACAAAACTGTTATAAAAAAATAAGAGGAAATTTTGAAGAAAGGAGGTGGGAACTGATACTTCAACTGGTATAATATTACCAGAGATATCTACCTGAGATGATTTTGTACTGACAAAATGTAATATTTTAAATTATTATCAATGTGGAAAGCAAAATGAAAATGGGTTTGTGGTTGAATTAAAGTAAAGTATATGACTACGTGAGGGTAGTATAAAGTACAGTTTTGTACCTACCATAAATGTAGATGTCCGAACTGGATAGCATCTGCAGTCATAACAAGTGGGTTGTCCTGTCGTCAGGCAGCCCTGCAGTCGGCCGGATTCCAAAGTCCGGGTCCGGCTTCGGCTGATGTCGCACTTCACCCGACGTCATCTCTGTTGGTCTTCGGGTATATAAGCATCAGCCGACACCATTTTCCTCAGTGTTTCTTGCCCCAGATGCCAGTAGCCCTCTTGCAGGCTAAAATTTGGATAGATGCCAATGTTTCCAAATAGATAGAGGTAAACACAACCATAAGCATATATGTACATATATACAAAACAAATACACCATAAAAGACTCCCCCCAACAGCTAGCTATTAGGAGGGTAAACACCCTAGGAGTACCACAGAGGGGAAGGAGGGAGGGTAATCCTGACTGCAGATGCTATCCAGTTCGGACATCTACATTTATGGTAGGTACAAAACTGTACTATGTCCTTCATGGATGCATCTGCAGTCATAACAAGTGGGTAGAATACCATAGCCAACTAGGGGAGGAGGATAAAAGTAGATTATGGTGTGTTTAGGATCCCTTGCAGTACAGCAGTGGCAAACCCTGCTCGGGATCTGGAATATAGAGGCAAATTATAATGCTTGGCAAATGTATGCACGGAGGTCCAAGTAGCCGCCTCAATAATGTCTTTGGTTGCCACTCCTCATAAGAAGGCTGTGGTAGTGGCTGTTGCCCTTGTAGAATGAGGTCTTATGTTTTGTGGAATTGGTTTTCCATGGAAGGAGTAACAGTATCGTATGCAATTTCCTATCCATTTGGAGATTGTCTGTTTGGAAATAGCTTTTCCTTCCCTTCCTGTTGCATAGGCTACAAAAGTTGGTCAGTCTTTCTGCTATTTTTGTTCTGTCCAAGTAGTAGCGTAGCTGTCTATGTACATCCAAGGTATGCAGTATTCTTTCCCTCTGTTTTGTGGGTTGGGAAAGAAGGTAGGTAGGTGGATTGCCTGGTTTAAAGACACTCTGGATACCACCTTGGGCATAAATGTAGGATTAGTCCTCATGGACACTCTATCTTGGTGGAAGATTAGGAAGGGTTGCACTGCCATTAAGGCCTGAAGTTCTGAAACCCTCCTTGCTGAAGTAATTGCTAGCAGGAAAGCAGTTTTCCATGACAGGTGTTGTAGGTCTGCTGTTGCTGCTGGTTCAAAGGGTGATAGTGTCAACTTTTCTAGCACAAAGTTTAAATCCCAAGCTGGTAATGGTGGTTTCCTTGGAGGTTTTACATTCTTGATTCCTCTGAGGAACTGCCTGAGCAAAGGGTGCGAAAAACAGGTGGATCAAAGCTGTATTCTGCTGAAATAGCTGATGCATGTATCTTGATGGAGGAGTAGGACAGGCCTGAATGAAGAAGTTCGCCAGATACTCCAGAATGTTAGGCATATCTATGTTTGACACCTCTTTTCCTCTTTCCGTACTCCAAATGACAAACCTTTTCCATTTTCCAGCATAGTTCCTTCTTGTTGAAGGTCTGCGCGCTTCAAGAATAATGTCTTTAACTCTTTGTGAAAGTTCTGGATTAGCTGCTGCTATGTGATGTTCCATGCAGTTAGTTGCAGCGTTTTTAGGTTTGGATGTATGATGCTGTAGTTGTTCTGAGTTAACATCAAAGGCATCAGGGGTATTGGCCACATATTGTTCCGAGACATGCTCTTCAGTAGTGGGTACCAGTGTTGTCTTGGCCAGTTTGGAGCTATCAGGATTATCTTTGGACGTTCTTCCTTGATTTTTAGTAGTACCTTGTGTATCAAAGGAAGAGGTGGGAATGCATATGCTGTTAGGCCTTTCCAGTTGATGGAGAGTGAGTCCACTTTCCATGCTAGTGGGTGGAATGTCCTTGTGCAGAATTTTTTGAGCTGGTGATTGAGAGGTGATGCGAATAGGTCTATCTGTGGCATTCCCCATTTCTTTGAGATGGTCTTGAAGATGTCCGGTGCAGCTTCCATTCGTGGGCATCCGGTGGTTCTGCTTAATATGTCTGCTAGAGTATTGTCTTTCCCGGTACAAATATTGCCTGTAACTGAATGTTGTAGCTGAGTGCCAGGGTCCACAGCTCCAAGGTCATTCTGCATAGGGGTATGAATGAGTGCCTCCCTGTTTGTTGATGTACCACATGACTGTGGTGTTGTCTGTCCTTATCATCAACTGGCCCTCTTTGAGAAATGGTTTGAACTTTTGGATTGCCAGTTTTACTGCCAGCATTTCTTTTAGATTGATGTGCAGGTGAAGTTGATCCTGTGTCCACAATCCTTGCACGCATTTGTCCAGCATGTGGGCCCCATCCTAGGTCTGAAGCGTCTGTTGTGATGGTCTGGCTTGGTTGACATCTGCGAAAGGGTAGGCCTGGGTTTGACTGGCATGCCTGAGCCCACCATAGGAACTCCTGTTTTAAGCATGGAATTAGTGGGATTTCTGTTTCTAGACTGTGTCTGTGTTGGGACCATAAATTCTTTAGGTACCACTGTAGTTTCCTCATATGTAGTCTGGCAAATGGGACCAAGATTATGCATGATGCCATGAAGCCCAAGGCCTGCAGAACTTTTCTTGCTGTTAACTTGTTCAGTTTTGTTAGTGCCAAGAAGTAAAGAGGAAGTTCTTTTTGTTTTCTGTAGTCAGGAATGCCATTTGCTGTACTGTGTCCAATTCAGCCAAGAATGTCCTTGTTTGGGATGGTATCAGCCTTGACTTTTGTAAATTGACTGTGTATCCCAGTCCTTGTAGCAAGTAAATGACCCTTTGTAAATCCGTTGTCAGCTTGCTTTTGTTGTCCCCTTGTAGCAGGCAGTCGTCCAGGTATGGGTAAATTTGAATTCCTGTAGTCTGCAATGGCGATTACTGATGCCAGGCATTTTGTGAATACTCTGGGTGCAGTAGATAAGCCAAAGGGCAATGCTGAGAATTGATAGTGCTCTGATCCTGCAAGAAATCTGAGGTATCTTCTGCAGATTGGTCGAATGGGGACGTGCAGGTATGCCTCCTTGAGATCTAGAGTTACCAGCCAAGACTCCTTGCCCAGCATGGGAAGAAGTTGCTGTAGGGTCAGCATTTTGAATTTTGGGACAATGATGTATGTATTTAAGGTGGACAGGTCGAGAATTGGTCTCCAACTTTTTCCTTTCTTGGAACTAGGAATAGTCTGGAATAGAACCCTTTCCTTGTTCTGCTGTTGGCACTCTTTCCACAGCTCTCATGTTTGCTAACTCCATTATCTGGCGTAGAGCCTCTGTTTTTGATTTGGAGGTAGATTTGGCATTCCTCTTTTGACTGGTAAAGTGTGGAAGTGAAACCGGTAACCTTGATCTATGGTTTGTAAAATCCACTTGTCTTTTGTTATGTAGTGCCAGTTCTTTGAAAATAAGGTTAACTTTCCGCCTAGAGGAGCTGCTATTTGTTCCCTGGTAGGCGGATTTATGATTAAGTCACTGTGGTTGTGCTGATGTAGTGGCAGTGGCTGTGTCTGTGCCTCTGTTGTTACCTTGCCACTGTCGTCCTCTGTAGGCACCTCCTCTGGATTGGTTTCTGCCTCTGGGACGTCTATTCCTGCCCCTTTGAAATTTTGTGGAGTCAGGAAAGGACCAATTTTGGCAGGCCAGTTCCTGCTAAACCTTGGGGTTGAACCTGCAAGAAATCTTTAACAGTTTGAACAGATTTTGCCTTCTCTTCCATTTTCTTCATAACCTGCTGGGCAGGTGTACCAAACAAACTTGTCTTGTCCATAGGAGCATCTAGCAACTTAGCTTTAACATGATCCGGTAAAACTTGTTCCTTTAGCCATGCATGCCTTCTTATCACTGTGCCTGTCATGGCTGATCTAAATGAAGCCTCCAGTGCATCATAGCCACATTTTAAGGAATGGTTGCTAACCTGTTGTATGTTATTTACCATCTCTAATACATATTTCTTATCAAGAGATTCACCTGTGGTTAGTTTTTTAGTTAACTGATCGAGCATAAACTCTTGGTATTGTATCATGTGAAACTGACAGATTAAAGCTCTAGCTGAGAGAGTAGCTGAAGTGTAGACCTTTTTACCCCATCTGTCTAATGACCTTGCTTCCCTTTCAGAAGGAATAGGGTTTTTAGCTATGGTTGCGGCTACTGCCTTGGGCCCCTGGGATATAGTTTCTGGGTCTGCAAGTGGGGCCTTGTAAAGGTGGTGATGAGTATCTGGCACCCTGTAAAATCTGTCTGGTTTGGCAGGGGCTGGGGGTAAAGAATCTGGAGCGGAGCAAACATCATTGAAAGCATCATCCACCACAGAGAGAACAGGAGGTATAGCTAAGGGCCTGTGCTGTGGGAGGTGCAGAAAGGTCCTAAGTCTTTTTCTGGAGTCTGAAAAATCCTGTTGCTGCCATTGGAACTGTTCTCGCATGGCATGCAAGGTTTCCCCAAAGGAGAATTCTTCTGGTGGGGAAGCAGCTGGAATGGATTCTTCAGCATCAGAATCTTCAAAATTGGAGAAGGGAGCCTCTGGCTGGTCAGTTATGTCTGATTCATCAGCAGAATCATCAGAAGACACTGGCTCAGGGGGCTCTGCCCTAGGTCTCTTCTCTGGGGCTGAGAGGCCCTGTCTGGGTGAGATTGAGATCCCTAATTAAAGAAATTAAATCTTCTGCCAAAGAAAGCATTTGAGAGCTAGAAGAGGGCCTGGATGTGGGGGTTTAACAGGCACTGTTTTAGTAGTTTTGGCTGCTTTAGCCCTGGCGAAGGCCTTAATGGACATGGCTGCTGGAGGCCTAGCAGCACCACGTGCTGGGGTAGAGACATCCAAGGGGATGGTGTCTGATAAGTCAACCACCGTAGTGGGTAAAAGTTCTGAGGTCGATTCAAGAGTTGTAGCAGGGGCCTCAGTTGTAAGAATAGGTTCAGCTGTACTTTGATCAGTTTCCCCGTTTACGGCCGAAACCGAGACACTCGCGGTTTGCTTTACCGTGGTTTCGGCCGAAACCGTGGACCGCGAGTGTCGGTCTTTATCTTTGCGTTTTTTAGTAGATTGGGTAGTCGGAGGATCCGTCGGCATAATGTACGCAAAATCAGTACCGGAAAGCTGTTCTGCAAACTCCGACCGCGCCTAAGCGTTCGTCGGTTGAAAGAGGCACAGGCCGAACAGGCTGCTACGTCGTGGGCTGGGCCTAAACAAGGCAGACAGTAAGAGTGGAAATCTTTATGAGGTATTTGTTTCCCACAGGTTAAACAATTGTTAACTTTTCTGACATCGGCTGAGGCAAGAAAGAGTCCCCAACGGGTAATTAGCTTTAGAAGTCTTCAAGTAGTATTCGGTAGAAGTAATCTCTGGATCCGACCGACCGGCACTTGCGAACAGCTTCTGCTTGAGCCACGCGGCAAGAAAGACTGAGGAAAATGGCGTCGGCTGATGCTTATATACCCGAAGACCAACAGAGATGACGTCGGGTGAAGTGCGACATCAGCCGAAGCCGGACCCGGACTTTGGAATCCGGCCGACTGCAGGGCTGCCTGACGACAGGACAACCCACTTGTTATGACTGCAGATGCATCCATGAAGGACATTGGCAGGAATTCAGTTAAATAAGACAAAGAGTATAATTAACTTATTACCTTCAATGGAGCTCTGGATGTTTGCCCTGTAACTTCCAATGGGTGGAGCCTAAGCCTTTTGACAGAATCAAGTTATGTCTTCACATTTCAAACAAATATTCATATCTCTGGAAAGATAGGGATTATGAGAGAAGTATAGTTGGCAAACTATTTGGCAAAAAAATATTTTTATATTGGTATTATTCTTTAGGTTCTAGGTTATAAACCAAAGTTTATAAGTCACATTAAACACAGTAACTATTACATTTGTAATATTTTGTAAACAACTTTTAATATCTCAGCAATCACTCAAGTTACACATATACTTTCAGCAGCATTTTGCATATCCAGTTGAGAGCTTTCACATGGGGCAATGCAGTTCTGTCTGTGCTACTTGTTAAGATATTTAGAAAAAAACATGACATTTATGATAATATAAATAAATATTATGTGAACAAAAATTAATAAATCGTTATCTGCACTAGACAGAGATCAAATGTCAATATAGTTGTGTTTGCAATTGTGCAAGTTTTAGGATGACATTTTTTTAACACTTTGTATGTAGCATAGTTTTGGAATTATTGATGTAAATATGAACAAGCAATATCTGATGATTAGAGAAGTCATTGGGATGTAACTGCAGAAACTCCTGGAGGCATTGCTCAGCTGTAAATGAGATAAGATGTGGAAACTATTAAAAGTATCATTTGAAAATTATATTTAATAAGTCAGATATTAAGTATAATTTACTACTTGGGAAGTGTATATGTTTTCACAGTTATAATAGAGGAAGAGAGGTACTTCAAATTATTTTAAATTTATATAAGGATGTAGCTTAAACCCAATCAAAACAGGTTTTGTGCCCAATGAAAAGGAAACACATGGACTGGCTATGTTTTATCCAAGGTTGCACTTAGTGTCACTATATATGTATTATCTTCTGAGCAATTTTTCTGTTGAGAAGGAGGGTTTACATGAAAATGAATGCATGGAAGTACAAAGATGCTTGAAAAGGCTTGCTACAAGGTAAAATGAAAAAGTTTAAACATAATGAAAAAGTAATTCAACTTTTTTAATGGACAATTTAGGTAGAATCTTCAAAAGTAGGAAGAAAAGTGTGGTAAAAGAATATTATGCAAATATGTTATTATGTTGATGCTTGGGGACATGTGAATGTGAGATGGAAGAAAGAAAGGAATATGACAATGATGGAATGATTTAAGCAACTGGATGAACTGGGGATATTTATTGCAATTATCATTAGAAAATGCCAATCAACTCCAACATTAAGTGTAAATGTATAGAAGAAAGAGTACGCTATAGAGGGAAACATGAGGTGGAAAAATACAAGTCTTTAATGAATACACACAAATAATAGGTCCATGTCACAAGATCATATACAGGAGTGGCCAACATGTAACTCAGGAAGACTTCCTCCTAGTAAAGAAAAGGCACAGGAGTAGAATCAATGATTGCAAAGTCATCCATAGTAAAAAGTCCCAAGGCATAAACCACTAGTTGCCACAATCAACTGCAAGCAGGGGTCGGAGAAGGTTCTAAGGTAATCAGAGACTAGGCTGAAGACCTGAAAATTGACTAGAGAGAAAGCACAAGAGTTCAAGGAAATACTCATGACTCTATCACATCAGGAAGACAATGAAATAGGTGGAGTTGCTGAAAAATGGCATCACCTCAAAACAGCATGGATGAGGACTATAGACCAGATAAGCTGGTGGTGGACTGCAGAAATACAGGCAGTCATCAAAGGAAATAAGAAGTTCAGAAAAAAGTGGGAGATAGAAAAGACAGACCAAGTTAGGAAATAATACAGGATAGCTAGCAAAGAGGCTAATAGAGCACTTGCAATAGTGAAGATGAAGGCATCAGAAGTTATTTTCCAGCTTCTGGAAAGTGACTTGGTAAACAGCACAAAGAATTTCTAATCTAGTCATCAGATACCTTCCATAAGGGATTCCAGCAACAACCAACCTGCTCACAAGTCAATAGCACATCAAAGGCAGATGGAATGAGTACTCCCAGTAGCTTCTGAAAAAAGAAAACCCTGCATTAGCTATACTGCCCCAGACACAGCCTACAGTGAAAAGAAGAGGAGCCCACATTAGAAAAAGTAAGAACAGTGTTATGGAAAATGAAGTCAGGGAAAGAAGCTGATTCAGATCACGTCACTGCAGATATATGAGTTAGGGGAGAAATGGCTCCTGAGTGTACTCACAGCAGTATGGAGAGAAAAGCATGTCCCAGATGATTAGATAATAACCACACTAGTGCCAGTGAGCACAGGATCAAAAGGGACATACACAACTGTGGGCAATATAGAGATATCCAACTCCTGTCACACTGAGTGAACGTTCTGGAGAGAGTGATTGCTAATTGAATATGCAGAGTAGTAGAAAGTAAGATGGGAGATGCTCAGTTCCAATTCAGATCAGGATGCAGCATAACCATTCTGATGTTTGCAGTGAGACAAATAGTTGAGAAGAAACTAGAGATGAGGAAAGAGTCCAATTGGGCATTGCTAGACTTGGAGAAATCATATGACAAGGTCTGAAGAAAGTTGATTTGGGCAGTCCTGTGATTATTCAAAGTGCACACTATGAACAAGGACCCAGTGACACAAGTACAAAAGGTGTTTAGACTCACAGAGAGGTTTCCAGTAGAAGTGGTGTACATCAGTGTTTGGGTGTGAGTCCCTACAATTTATACTGGTAATAGTCTAAAATAACAAACAGGTCAGCAGGGACAGATCAACAAGGTTGCTGCATGAAGACAATGTGGTCTTAGAGGCAGTCACTGAACAAGAACTTCCTCAAAGGATAGGGAATGAAATGCAAAACTGAAGGCACATGGGATGAAGCTTAATGCAGTTAAGACAGTTGTAATGGCAGCAAATGACAAAATTCAGAATAAGCTGAAAACTGAGTGGAAGATGTTAACAGTTTCAAATACCTTTAAGGGGTAGTTGTGGAGAAGGGAAGTCTGAATAAGAAGGTCAAATCTAGAAGCATAGGGGATTTAGCCAACTGGCATAGAATTTCATGGGTAGTGTATGACAGAAAAATGCCAAAGAAACTGAAAGCTACGATGTACAAATTTGTGGTGTGATCAGTACTACTGTATGGTACAGAAACCTGTACAATGAAGGATGAGCAGCTGAGGAAGCTGAAGGTGATGGACAGGAAATCCTTGAGATGTTTAGTAGGATTCATAGTATAGCACAGATGGAGAAATGAGTACATCAGAGCAGAAGCCCAACTAGCTCCAATTGCAGAGAAAGTCAAAGAGAACAGATTACAGTAGTTCAGACTCATGTGCAGGAAAGCAGAAGCAAATTTGGTGAAGAAAATTTGGAAGAGACAGAAAGACGGTAACAGGAAACAAGGGCATCCAGCAAAGAGAGTGAAGGATTGTGTGAGAGATGACCTGAGGCATTCAGGTATGACTGTCAAAGAAAGGAGAGTGGTACTGAATCGAGCAAGATGGCGGCAGCTGATGTGACACCTCAACCACATGTAGAAAATAGAAAAATAGGGAGATGATGATGATGATAATGAATAGATCTGTGACAAAAAATGCCCAGATATTTAAAAATGAATGTATTAAAAATATAAAAGGATAGCTGCAACACTATATGGATTATATGATAATGGACATGAAGAAGAAGTACATCTCTGTTATATTTCTCTCACTACACCACTTGTGCAATAAGCATTTAGAAATATTTACTCTGTTTTACTTAACTTGTCTCACGTTGCATTACTATCTAATTTAAAGGATTCTACTCTATCCTCAGCAAAATTGTACTTGAAGTATAACTTTCTAAAATTACATTTACCATTGCATGTTACCTACAACTGAATTCTGCATCCATGCTTTATATACTGCCTTTTTGTTAGGGTCACATATAAAATATTCCCCTTGAACCATCCCCGACTTAGTAGTCAAATGTAAATCAATAAAATAAATAGCAATGTTTCAAGATGAACAGTAACTGTCATTTTAATTGGAACGTCTACATTTTAGTCAATTATTTACAGTTTAAACCATGCGCTTTGGAAGTTATTACAGAGGATACTATCTGGAGCCAGCACATCATCCACAGACTGTAGATGTTGCTGTCCTGGAGTCAACACATCATTCACAGACTGCAGATATTGCTGTTTTGGAGCCAACACATCATTCACAGACAGCAGATGTTGCTGTTCTGGAGCCAACACATCATTCACAGAATGCAGATGTTGCTGTTTTGGAGCCAACACATCATTTACAGACTGCAGATGTTGCTGCCCTGGAGCCAACACATCATTCACAGACTGCAGATGTTGCTGTTTTGGAGCCAACACATCATTCACAGACAGCAGATGTTGCTGTTCTGGACCCAACACATCATTCACAGACTGCAGATGTTCCTGTACTGGAGCCAACACATTATTCACAGACTGCAGATTTTGCTGTCATGGAGCCGACACCACTCACAGACTGCAGACATTGCTGCCTTGGAGCCAACACATCATTCACAGACTGAAGATTTTGCTGTCCTGGAGCCAACACTTCACTCACAGACTGCAGATGTTGCTGTCCTGGAGCCAACACATCATTCACAAACTGCAGATGTTGCTGTTTTGGAGCCAACACATCACTCGCAGACAGCAGACATTGATGTCCTTGAGCCAACACATCTTTCACAGACAGATGTCCTGGAGCCAACACATCATTCACAAACTGCAGATGTTCCTGTCCTAGAGCCAACATATCACTCACAGACTGCATATATTGCTGTCATGGAGCCAACACATCATTCACAGACTGCAGATGTTGCTGTGTTGTTATCTGTTCTTTTTCTAATCTCGCCACTCTATTCTCCCTCCTTTCTGTTTCCCAAATCCACTGACCCACTGACTATAAACCCTCTAGACCTAGACTCTTCTCTTCTTATGTTCTCTCTACACAAACTATCTGGCTACTACCTGAGATTCCCTCTCTACTACTCCTATTTACTCTCTGTTGTATATTGCAGATTCTGTCCCTGTTGTGCTCTGATACTGTTTGCAACTGCATATAAATGTGATTGTTTTCTGAAATTGATCTACTTTAAATCTGCATCACATATATAATTGTAAAGAATATCAATGCAATTTTATATCAGTAGAATTATCTGCTTCTTTTGCCATTTTTTTATAAACTTAGTTATATGCTATTCCACTAGGAAAATTGTAACTTTTTTGTTCTTTGTCTTTCTCATATTGATGTATGAAGCTTTTCTCCCTGGTCCTCTGCTGAAAAGGAGGGGTTCGCCTTTGCTGACCCAGTCAGACTAACCTGGTAAACAAATGGAAATAGCTAATGAACTGAGTAAATAAATAAATGTTTGTGAGCTGTGGTGTGTGAATAGGAGAGCAGATGTGAGTAGTTGTTTCAGCTGCTACGTGGAACAATTCATGGTCATGCACATTTCCAGGTAATATGAAGCTGGCTTTTTGGGAACATGAATGACTAGGAAACACTAAAAAGAAACTGTACAACTCAACTTATCAGGGCATGGCAGCTGACTTCACTACCATTTTCTATGGCTATTGATGTATACTTTCTCAGCACTATGATATTCACAGTTCTGATTTGTCACAGTGCTACACACACTACTTTTCTGTCACAAACCTGTTATTCTAAATCTGTACAGCATGATTAATTATTTGGGTTTCTAGCACATCATCGAACATTTAGATTGTCGAATGCCAAATTGTCGACACCTAAATGTGGAATGCTGAAAACTGCGAATGGCCAATTACGCAAATTTTTTCCCAGGAAAAGCATTCGCTTGGCTGTCATCAGGGATTTGCCCTTTTCCTCAATGTAGAGCGATCTTGGAGTTGGTTTATTTAATTGGGGGGGGGTGGGAGGCACAGCCTCACATATCAGGGGTGTGGGGGTGAAGCCCCCCACTTGGTTAGGGTTTTAAAATTTTTTTTTTTTTTTGGCTAAGCAAATTTTTTCCCGTGGAAAAAATTTGTGTAATTGACCATTCGCTGTTTTCAGCGTTCGACATTTAGTGTCGACATTTAAGCGTTCAACAATCTAAATGTTCGATGTAATATAGATGCAATTATTTTAACCATCTCAAGCTCTTCACAAACTATATGTCCTAAAATATTAGGTTGCTTTTTGTCTTGGAAGCAGCTCAAAATAACTTCTACTGCTTAGATTTGCACACATACTTAATACAGACTCTAGCCATAGGCTTTACTGTGTTCAGAATACCACAGACAAAAGTAAGATTGAAGACCTGAATACTTAACAATTAGCACTATGAGACAAGAATGTAAGTTAAGTTAGAACACTGCATTCACCCTCTGTGCCTCTGTTATATATTACAACACGTCCTCTAATCATTAGTTTTCGTGTCAAGCATTTCATTTTATGACTAGCTGCTCACTCGGAATTTTCATTATCTTATCTGAGGTTTTAGTTATCATTAGCAATGTTTAATATATTTAGAGCATTCATTGCATGTATTACTATAATACCAATAAACGTGTCTGCTTGTTTCGACAATTTGATTTTACAGCATTTACATCCTACTGCAACACATTATTTCACTTTTTCAAACACTGAAAATGGCCACAAATTCCACAAATTTTACAAACTCTATTAAATCTTTGCAGCATTCATTCACATGTCTGAGATTGTGCTGCACGTCTTGGGTGAGGTTTCCGACTGGTCATTTATTAGTTGAGACGATCTTGATGGCTTTGCTGCTAGCACTTCAACCTACTTAATTTTTGATTCATACCATTTATGTTATATACTTACTGCTCTACAGTCATATTTTTCAGGTGTTAGTTTGCTCACTATGCATATATTTATGTTTTCTAAATATAATATTTTCTTATTTTCACAGTTTCAATGTCACCAAATCATTTCTGATTCTACACAAATTATGTTTCTGATTAAAGAATCATTTAAGTTATCAAAATGACAACCTTTCGTCTTGTGTTTAAGATGAATCACATATTCATCTCTTTTAATTTCTAGTAAAAACAAATGGCAGATACATGACAAATTAAAATAAAAATGCTGATACATGGTGTATTCTTCTTTGGTTCACAATATGCCTTAAATTTACTTTTAAGCACAGAAAGCTTTCATCTCTCCTACTCCAAAAAGATTAAAGTATCGAATCCTGCTTTTCCTTCTGTAGACATGGAAAAAAAGAAAAACAATGCAAATTGAATATGTTCTGATTTATCCCTAAGTCATCTCAAAGTCAGATACAGTTCAAAATGTGGAGTCCACAGCTTCCATCTGTCAGAGAGGTTTTTATGCAGCCTAAAAGCTGCTGGTGGTAGCAGAGAAATCATCTCAAGCTGCATATTGAAGGACACCGTGTACAGTTCATTGGTGGTCCAGTGGTGCAAATATAAAATAAACAAACTTGCAAGAGCAAAAGTGTAACTGTAATTAAAGACCATAAAGTATTTGTTTTCATTAGGAACACATAAAATATACCAGCACAAAATTAATATTTTAAACCATTTTTTTCATTGTTCTGACTGAATACATCAAGGGAGAAAATGCAGGCGGTCTGCTTTGAAGCAAACTGAAACACAGATTCTGGTGTCAAACTGACTGAAAATATGTGAGAATGTTTTTTATTCTGATATCCTGCATCATGCATAGCATAAACAGAGGATTACGATGAAGTTACTGATCATTACCAAGCTGTTAATTTGATCAAGAAATGGATGCAGGAAATTGAAGACAGCAAACTCAGGAAATGAAGTTCTTGAATCTGTCTCAAGAATATATTAACAAAGGATTATTATCAGTAACACTATCATAATTCTTTGAAATGCATTGAAAATTTAGTTACTCTAAGATATTATCAGTTGATAGTGTAGCAGTGCAACATTTCAAACAGCTTTAAGAGTTGTGAGACACTTTGCACAGCCAAAAGCAAAGTGTACACCTAATAAATATGTACCTTTAAAAGCCTTTATATGGTTTGCCTTGCAACATGGCAGCACAACGTATGCTACAGCTTACAAATCTGTCTGCAATTGCCTGATACTGTTCTTTGGCATCTATCTTCATTATAGCAGGATAAGATTCAGTAATAACAAGTTTTTACATATGAACCTCACTGTAACAAACCTGTTATATCTGGTTTTATATATGGATATTGTTAGAACAAGATTATGTTTTCTCAGCTTTTAAGTGCAGTATTACAATTGTTATTGCAGATTTTACAGGTTAACTATATGAAAGAAACATTCACACGGAGAGACCCAGACTTATCAGTGGTGTAAGCAGCCATTTACATTTTGTATCCAAACCTTACATTGCTGCCCACACCATAAATGTACTGAACCCTCAAAATGTTGCCCCTATATACTTTGGAAAGGGACACATTATTTTTGACTCCTGTCACTTGTAACTATAAAAAGGCTATTTCTAGAGGTCTGTTCCAGTGACATAAGCATTTTTTCCATAGCTCTATACTATACACAGTAGTTTAAACGATTCTAAACATTCTCTGGGCTTTGATCTGTAAAGTTTCAGAGATGTGTTCAGAAAAAATGTACTGATCTGAGTAAACTGAGTATTTCTAGCTACAGCCCTGCTGGCTATATACAGACTGACTGGCACCCTAGGGGGCACACAGTTTCCATTATTCTAAGCTTACTTAAAAGGATATGTGTGACAAATAAGGATGTAGCCATTGTCATTGCACATAAGATTCTGTGTTTATTGTACCCAAACAATTAGTTCTCCTGTCTACTGTTTTATGTTTACTGGGTTCCTACTCACACATTTTGTTAAAACTCCATAATGAGACAGCACATCCTGACTTGATGGTATTATATGGATCACCAGCCCTCATGGTCACAATTTTTTCAGTGTTTCCCAGTATGAGAATTATTTTTAGATTACTCAAGTTCCAACAACATGTGGGGTGTTTTAGATCTGTGCCCCAAGAAGGTAGGATGAGTCCTCATCGCCTATGGAAAATGTCATGTTTTGTTATTTCCCCAGTAACACCCTACCATTATTATTATATTTAAAAACAGCTAAACTGTTTTGCATTTGTTTTACTATTAGTATATGTATCCATCACCATGGTGCTGAGGGATGGAAGTCTTATGGTAAGTCATATGACTGGGGTTCAAATAGCAGCCCTGACACTGGAGGAGAAAAAAGGCCTTCTAGCCTCACATGGGGGAAAGAAAGGGTTACTGGCACCTGAGCATATAGGGTGGCATGATTTCTCCAGTGGGGAGCAGGGACACTACCGCACGTGCTTGATGAAAGATGATGGGGCTGCTTGCTGATAATGTCTTTACAGAAATGAGGGATGTATAGTACAGTCAACCCACAGCACATCCTCCATCAACACCACTAACTCAACATTTGTGAGAGAAATCTTGGGACATAAGAAAACAACTCTAAAACCACCCCTTACTGCTGTCTGTTTAATAGCCCCTTACAGCCAGCTCTTACCCTAGTAACGGGGAACAACTGGACTGATCGGGAGGAGGCTGTTGACAGATATACAGCATGCAAAATAGATCTAAACAAAAACAAAAGTAATAAAAATAATAATTGTGTCTATCTATCTCTCTCTCTCTCTCTATACATATATATATATATATATATATATATATATATATATATATATATATATATAAATATATGAATGTATTTTATTTTGTATTTATACACACACACACGTATATCTATATTTATCTGTATATCTATGTGTGTGTGTGTGTGTGTGTGTGTGTGTGTGTGTGTGTGTGTGTGCGCGCATGTGTGTGCGCGTGTAATGTGATCTGCTTTAGTAACTTAGTACCCTCTGCTCATGTTCCAGTAACTTTTTGCTGATAAACTGCAACATACTTACTTGCAAGTAACAGCTAGTTACAGAAAAGAAGGTGGCAAGCCCCACTCTGCACCCTGCCCCACCTTGGTGCCTCCACTCCCACACCCCAGTTTTAATTATACTCAACTCAGAGAAAGCATATTTAAATGTAATCCTGTGTATTTCAGTTTCTAAATACAGTGGCTAGCATTTGGCTGTGAGTAACTGAGATACGACCAAGTAAAGGATGCATAAATGTATGTATAAATGTAAATATGTATATATAGATGTGTGTGTGTGTGTGTGTGTGTGTGTGTGTGTGTGTGTGTGTGTGTGTGTGTGTGTGTGTGTGTGTGTGTGTGTGTGTGTGTGTGTGTGTAATTTTTGCTCTATATTTTAATATACTTTTGATGTAAAACAGTTCTGTACTGAATGTGAGATTGTGTAGGATATGTAAATATTCTTGAAGGAGGTATTATAGATCAATGTATAAAGGTTATAAAAGAAATTAGCTAACCCATTAATTTGTCTAGTCAAAGAAATATTTGCTGGTATATTAAAAACAGTGTATTGCAGGTTATTCATCAAAGTAAAATGAAATATGGGTGATGCAATTGATTAACAAATATAAATGCCAAGTCAGATCCTCAAGAGTCCAGTTTTGATTCCAGCTCAGAATGGTTAGTAAAATGCTACTGTGTACTTCTGTTGCCATTGTGACATTTTTCAAATAATTGTTCAAAGTCTGGTCTTTTTAGGCTGACTATGTATTTATTTTCATTTATATCTTATCTCAGAAACCCCAGTTCCACCACAGCCAGATCATACAAGGGGTAGTTCAGCACATTCTGATAAATCAAGTGTGGACATGCACTTGTTTTACTACACTATAATAAAGTAATTTAGCACTATTATCATAGAAACTAGTTTTTGTGCCTTTGTGGAGAACAGGGAAAAAATGAACTTGTATGAGAAGTTCCCCACCAACCCTTTCCAAAACCCAGTACATTGCTAATCTTTGTTTTGAGTTTTAAGCAAAGTCTGGAGCTTTCTTTACAAAGTATACAGTTTATTATATACTGAAATATGGCCTTCGGTATCTTCACACCATCTTGAAAGTGCTGTTGTTGCTTTTCATAAAGTACTAAATAAAGGGTGCAAAGTTGTGATTAATTTTGGGGATGTAGTGTAGCTGTGGAACACAATTTAAAATAAACAACACAATACCAGTTTTATTTCAGTAAATAGTAAGCACGTTTGTCTCAGAAAGAAATGTAACAAGAGACTTCATCAGACTTTAGGAACAGAGTAGTGAGACTGGCTGTTTTAACACTGAGCTGAAGTACATCTGAAGACTCCTAATGTTGCTACTACAGTGAGCTCTGTCACCCTCAACCTCTGTGGGTTTTACCATTACTCTTATAATTGAAAGTAATGCAAATAGCCAGATACTTGAACACTGTTAACTTGGAAACACACACACGCACATATATATATATATATATATATATATATATATATATATATATATATATATCTACAGAGAGAGAGAGAGAGAGAAAGACGTGTGTGCACATTTATATATAAATATGTATAGATAGATAAATATGTGTGTGTGTGCATGCATATATATGTGGCATATGTATATGTGTGTGTGTGCATGTGTGTGTGTGTGTGTGTATATATATATATATATATATATATATATATATACACACACACATATCTATCCATCTATCTATATACATATATATATATATATATATATATATATATACACACACACACACACACACACACACACATATATCTATATATATATATATATATATATATATATATATATATATATATGTATATGGGTCCACTATGTAATTTCAAAATATCACAATCTCAAGATTCATAAACCAGGCCAGAATCTCGAGATTGTGAAATCTCGAAACTAAGTGTGAACAAAAAAATAAATAAATAAAATAAAAGAAAACATGTAAAAAGTACAGTTTTGTACCTACCATAAATGTAGATGTTCGAAGATCCACATTGCTGCAGTCCTTACATATGGGTAGTCCGCTGTCCTCGGTCGGCCCGAATACCAAAGTATTAGGCTGACGTCGGTCAAGGCGCTTAAAACTGACATCAGGACGTCAGGGTACAAAAGCGCATGACCCACGTCATTTCCTCAGTCTTTTCTTGCCCCAGATGTCAGAAGGCCCTAACAAGAAAGGCCAAAGCCAAAAACCAGCAAAAACTAACCAACCACCCGTGCACTAACCATATTTACAGTAAGTACAACACAAACCACACCACCACCTTCAACAACAGAGGGGAAGGAGGGAGGGTAAATTGGACTGCAGCAATGTGGATCTTCGAACATCTACATTTATGGTAGGTACAAAACTGTACTATGTTCTTCATCTCATATTGCTGCAGTCCTTACATATGGGTAGAATCCCAAAGCAGAGGCAAGGGAGGATGGCAAAACTAGAAAGCATTAGGAGCTGCCAAAATGCCCTGTAAAATTGCAGTGGCAAATCCAGCCCTAGATTTAGAGTAAAGTGGAAGGTGGTAATGCTTAGAGAAAGTATGCACTGAACTCCAAGTAGCTGCTTCCAACATATCTTTAGTAGCCACCCCCCTTAAAAAAGCTGTAGAAGTGGCAGTAGCCCTAGTGGAATGAGGCCTAATCCCAGCTGGAATCTCCTTACCATGATGGGAATAACAGAAAGCAATACAAAAACCAATCCACTTAGAAATAGTTTGTTTTGAAACAGGTTTGCCCTGAGAACCCAAAGCAAAAGAAACAAACAACTGCTGAGACTGCCTGAACCCTTTAGTTCTGCTCAAATAATATCGCAACTGTCTGTGTATATCCAAAGTGTGCAAAATCCTTTCCCTTTATTTTGGGGGTTTGCATAAAAAGTAGGCAAATGAATAGTTTGGTTTAAAGCCACACTAGAAACCACTTTAGGCATAAAAGAAGGGTTAGTACGCAAAGACACCCTATCCTTGTGGAAAATTAAGAAAGGCTCAACTGCCATAAGGGCCTGTAATTCAGAAACCCTTCTCGCAGAGGTAATGGCCAACAAAAAAGCAGTCTTCCATGATAAATATTTCAATTCTGCAGATGCTGCAGGCTCAAAAGGTTGTAGAGTGAGTTTCTCCAACACAAAATTGAGATCCCAAGCAGGAGTAGGAGCTCTACGTGGGGGTCTTATATTCTTTGCCCCTCTAAGGAATTGCTTAAACAAAGGCTGAGAAAATAATGGTGGGTCACAGTCATAATGAGCAGAAATTGCTGCAGCATGAACCTTTATAGAGGAGAAGGACAAACCTTTGTCCAATAACTCAGTAAGGTATTGAAGCGCAACACTTAAAATAGGTTTAGAAACATCAAAGTCCTTTGCTGTACTCCAAAATAAAAATCTCCTCCATTTATCTGCGTAAACTTTCCTTGTACTAGGCCTTCTGGCCTCCAAAATAACATTCAAAACTTGTTGTGGAAGCTGAGACCCTCCAGGGTTTAAAACAGAATATGCCAGGCTGTCAGATGTAGAGAATGAAGTTTGACATTGAGTAAATGACTGTTCTCCTGAGACAGCAGGTGAGGAATCAAGGCAAAGGCCATGGAGGCTCCTGCACCAGACTTCTCAGTAATGGGTACCAGTGCTGTCGAGGCCAATCTGGAGCTATTAAAATCATGTTTGGCTTGTCCTGTCTGACCTTCAGGAGTACCTTTGGGAGGAGAGGCAGAGGTGGAAAGGCATACACGTGAAGATTGCTCCAATTGAATGAGAGAGCATCCACTTTCCAAGCTGTGGGATGAAACCTTTTTGTGCAAAACTTTGGCAGCTGGTAATTTAGTGGAGAAGCTAACAGATCTATGTCTGGAGTTCCCCATAACACTGTCAATCTCTGAAATACATGAGGATCCAATTTCCACTCGTGGGGATCCATAAGTTGTCTACTCAACACATCTGCTAAGGAGTTCTGTGCTCCTGGCAGAAACCTTGCCTGAAGATTTAGCTGTAAACTGAGAGCAGTCTCCCACAAAATCATTGCTTGTCTGCATAGAGGATAGGAATGCGTTCCCCCTTGCTTGTTGATGTACCACATGACAGTTGTGTTGTCTGTTTGAATCAACACCTGCCCTGGAAGAAGTAAATCCTTGAAAGCTATCAATGCAAATTGGACTGCTAACATCTCCTTCAAGTTGATATGTAGATGTTGAAGTCTGGCAGGCCACGTGTCTTGTACCCATTTTCCATTTAGATGAGCTCCCCAAGCTTTGTCTGAGGCATCTGTCGTTAAAATCTGACTCGCCTCTGGCCGGGTCACAGAGAGTCCCTTGTTTAGGTGACATTCCTGAGCCCACCACAAAAATTCCTTTTGAATGCAAGGTATTATCTGAATGACAGTGTCCAAATCTTGGCAGTGCTGTGTCCATACATTCTTGAGATACCATTGTAGCTTCCTCATATGCAGTTTGGCATTGGGAAGTACCAGAATACAAGATGCCATGAACCCCAAGGCTTGAAGGACTGTCCTTGCAGTCAGCCTGGACTGACGAGACAATTGATGGAAGTAAAGAGAAAGATTCTTTTGTTTGTCCGGGGTCAAGAAGGCCATCTGGGATGCTGTATTCAGTCTCACACCCAGAAAGCACATGTCCTGAGAGGGTACTAGACTGGACTTTATTTCGTTCACAGAATACCCCAGGCATCTTAACACTGCCATCACATACTGTAAATGATGAAGAAGTTCGTCCTTTCCTTGGGCCAGAATCAGGCAATCGTCCAAATAAGGATAGATTTGTATTCCTCTTAGCCTGAAGAAAGCTACCACTGGAGCCAGAACCTTCGTGAACACTCTGGGCGCAGTAGATAAGCCAAAGGGCAATGCAGAGAACTGATAATGTGAAGTCCCAGCCCGAAAACGCAGATACTTCCTGCAACTGGGCCTGATAGGAACATGAAGGTAAGCCTCCTTGAGATCCAGAGTCACCATCCAGTGATCTTTGCCCAGCAGAGGTAAAAGCTGTTGTAACGTCAACATTTTGAACTTGGGAATGTCAAGATATGTGTTGAGGATAGATAAATCCAAAATTGGTCTCCACGTGTTCCCTTTCTTTGGTACTAGAAACAGGCGAGAATAAAATCCTAGGCCCACTTCTGGCAGAGGGACCGGTTGTATGGCCCCTATTTGAAGTAGTAGAGAAATTTGTTTGTGAGCCTCTAGTCTTTGCTGAGGAGGAACGTCCGGCATGCCTTTGAAAGGAGGCAAGGTATGGAAATAAAACTTGTAACCTTGGTGTATGATATCCAATACCCATTTGTCTTGGGTAATCAACATCCAATTTTCCTTGAAGAGTGCCAATCTTCCTCCCAAAGGTGCTGCCAGGCAAGAAGGATCTGGCAGCTGAAAAAGTAGGTCATTGGGCCTGTTTACGAAAGGACTGGCCCCTGCCCTCACCCGAAGATTGTGCAGGAGAACTCCCTGTTCTAGGTCTGAAAGAACTCTGAGCTCTGCCCCTACCACGTCTAGATCTACCCCTAGACTGAGAATCATAAGAAGGATACGTCCACCCCTTAGCAGGCCAATTCCTACTAAACTTCGGAGGCTGAACTTGCAAAAAATCTTTAACAGCCTGCATAGACTTAGCCTTGTCTTCCATTTTCTTCAAGACTGACTCCACAGGTGAACCAAACAACACATCAGACTGCAAAGGAGCATCCAAAATCCTTGTCTTAACATGGTCAGATAAATTCTGATCCTTCAGCAAGGCGTGCCTGCGAAGAACTGAACCAGTGGCAGCCACCCTAGACGAGGCCTGCACAGCATCAAAACCACATTGCAATGAATGCTTACCCACCTGTTCAGAAACATGCACCAAATCTTGTAATTCTTTACACTCAATGCCTTCCGCCAGAGCATCCACCTTAGACTTCAATTGAGAAAGAAGAAAGTTTTGATATTTCAACATATGAAACTGGCAATTCAAAGCCCTCATAGCTAAGGTAGAAGATGTATAGACCTTCTTTCCCCATCTATCCAAAGCTCTGGCTTCTTTATCTAGAGGAACCGGATTTTTTACAACAGAGGCCTTGACACCCTTAGGTCCCTGACTAATAGTTTCTGGGTCCGCCCTAGGACTCTTATAAAGATATTTATGAGCCTCAGGCACCCTGTAATACCTATCTGGTTTAACAGGAGCAGGAGGCAGAGAATCAGGATTAAGTGAAGCCTCTGCAAACACATCTTCCACAACATCCAGAACAGGGGGTATAGCCAAGGGCCTATGCTGGGGTAAAAGCAAAAATTCCCTAAGCCTTTTCCGAGAATCAGAGAAGTCCTGACCTTCCCACTTAAAATGTTCCCTCATAGAATGAAGTGTCTCTGAAAAAGAAAAATCCTCTGGAGGAGAAGCAGAAGGAGTGGAATCATCTGCATCAGAATCAGAATAAGGAGAGTACTCCTGCAAGTCTTCAGCTGAAGACTCTGAAACATCCGAAGCCTGCTCAAAACTTCCCAACTCTGGCTCCAACCTAGGCCTCTTATCAGGAGGGGGCAAAGAACCTCTAATCAGAGTAATCAAATCTTCTGCCATTTTAAGCATGTGCTTCTTAGGCACAGACCCTGCTGAACTAGGAGTGACACCAACAGAAGCTAAAACTGGCCTGCCTCTGGGAGAAGCCTTGGAAACAGAAGGAGAAGGCCTAACCACCCTAGGAAGGGAGGGGAGTACAGTAACTTGAGAAGCCCCTTCAGCCTGACCTGCCTCCTGAGAGGCCACCTCCTGCAAAATCAAAGTCTCCCCCTGAGACTCCAGAGAAGTCTCCGTCGGAACCACCGGTTCCACTGAAGCCTCTAAAGAACCGGCGTCCAGAACGGACAACTCATCTTGCCTGGGTTTAACGGTTTTGTCTTTGCACTTCTTCGCAGAAGCGGGCGCCGGAGAATCCGACGGCATGTTATAATTGCACCGCTTACCAAAGACCAGCCTAGCACAATCTAACCTTCGCTTAATAGTGCGTTTATTGAACCTAGCACAAAAGCGACACACAACAACGTCGTGCTCAGGCCCCAAACAAGGAATACACAAAGAATGATAATCCCTATGCGGTATCTGTTTCCCACAAGAAATACAGTTATTCACTTTTTCTGACATCCGGTAAAACACTGAGGCAAGAAAAAACCAAAATATTCCCCAATGGGTACTTAGCCAACTTGGATTCGGTCTGAAACTCTGAACTCGAAAAATTTCAGAACGCCGAACGGCACTTGCAACGCTGCTTCTGCATCGGACCATGCGGCAAAAAAGACTGAGGAAATGACGTCGGTCATGCGCTTTTGTACCCTGACGTCCTGATGTCAGTTTTAAGCGCCTTGACCGACGTCAGCCTAATACTTTGGTATTCGGGCCGACCGAGGACAGCGGACTACCCATATGTAAGGACTGCAGCAATGTGAGATGAAGAACATCCATGTTTTTGCAGGGGGACAATCCCCCCTGCACCCCCACAGAGTTAAATATACTAACTCTGAGATCATGCTACAGTGAAGAGAACGGTAATGTTCCCGTTCCGCACTTTATATACTGATGTGTATTACCGTTCTCTTCACTGTAGCACAATCCAAGAGTAAGTATATTTAAGTTGCAAGAAGTGTGTGGGTGCAGGGGGCTTCACCCTTCAAAAACATGCTTTTACATGTTATCTTTATTTTTTTTTTAGTTCACTTATTAGTTTCGAGATTTCACAACCTCGAGATTGTGGATTCGATTTTATGAATGACTTGATTGGGGCATTTCGAAATTAAGAAGTGGACCTATATATATATATATATATATATATATATATATATATATATATATATATATATATATATATATATATATATACATACATAAACTGGGATAATGAGAAGTTAGGTAAGTTTTTCTTCACAAACTTTAGGTCCAAAGAAAGCAGCACAAGTTTGAAGTGTAGGACTTATTTTATAAATTGTTTCACTGCAGAGTGGGTGAACAAAGCAAAGTCCAAAGGGTAGCAGGTTGCAATGGCAGAAAAATGCACATTAGTAGAAGTAAAAGAGAGACCACTGAGAAAATGATATGGACATTGCTTCGAGTATAGGATAAGCCTACCACAAGATGAAGCTTTTCTTATTTGAAAAGATACATTTTTTAGTGAAACACTTTTTTGCTTCCTTCAAATTGTGAAGCACCTCTTCTGAGGACTGGTTCATTAAGGTTGTCAGGATTAGATCCTCCATGCTGCATGCCTGAGGCTGTTAAAGTCTGTGTGTACCATTCACCCTTTTCCTTAGTAAGGAGGGTCCAAGAGCTATGAATGCTGTAGTCAGCTCAAATAGTTGGTAATTGTAACTGTCTTATTCAAAGAGGAGTCTTGAATGTGAGGTTTGTTTTCTTCTTTTTTAAGTTTCTGCAGGACCTTGTAGATAATTGGAATAATTGGAGAGACATAGATTAGTATTACTGTCCAGGGGATACACATGGCATTCACTGTTCATGCTTATTTGCATGAAAATCTGGTTCAGAATTTCTTTTGCTGGTACTTCTGAATAATCCTTTGATGATCCACCTTATGTCTTACAAGTTGAAATATTCTCAGGTCCAGTCTCCACTCATGAGTGTTGCAGATAGATGAATGTTAGAGACACATCTTTGTAACTTGTGTGCCACCAAGTTAAGATCTAAGGGGATGAAAACAGGTAGAAAATGAAAACCAGAGTTGTTACTGATAACCCATACAGTTGTTTTGAATTAATGGGCACACTAATGCCATGTTGTCTGTAAATACCTTTGGTGTTCCTGGATGTGAGACCAACCTGAATGCTCTCAAGGCTAGAAATAAGACCATGATTATTGTAGAACAGAGCCTGTATATGCAACTTTAAGAAGTATTTCCAGATGTAGACACCTGCATATAACTGGTGAGCATGTGCAGGCAGTAGTGCCATTTTGAGAGAACCGCCAGAGTGTTAACATGTACGAGTGTAGTAGTCAGTCTGTTTAAAAGTTTATTTACATTTAAGTTACTAAGCCTCATTCCTGATGTGTTTGTGTGTAATAAAGCTGCTTGAACTGAACCCATAACTGTTCATCTGTTTTATCCTGACCGGACGAGTGACATGGTGTCAGAACCGGGATTGAGAGTACAACTTCTTCAAGCAACAAGGTGCAGAGTTGACAATGAAGGTACATTGAGTAGGTTGAGAGATACAGTGCTCAAATGGTTAAAAAGGGCCAAAAACAAACTTCAGGTGACCAAAACTTGCACAAATGATTTATTTTGCAAAGGAAATGAAACAGAGCATTTGTATGGCACAAAACACATTATTAATCAAACAATAGGGACAAAATGTTTGTTTTGTTTTGTCCATGTATAATTTCAAGCACCTTCACTACTCTGCATTGATATGGCAGAGGCATTTGGCAGACTCAGTCCACTTCTGTTTGATCATAACATTGCAGAGAATTTGAGAGTATTTAAGCAGGAATATGATATTTTCATACAAGCAGCTTTTTCTGACAAAGATGCATGTACAAGGGCATTCATTTTGCTAACTTAGCTGGGTCAGAAGCCACTGAAAGGGAGAGTTTGTTACTGTATGCACCAGCAGTATGTGGAGGAGAGGGAGGAAACCGCCATATTGTTGTGCTGTCTGTATCAAGAGAGGACCCTGAGTGCTTGAAACATAAATTTAGAGAAATGTGCAGCCCCCAGACAAATGTTACATTAGAGAGGCACCTATTTTATACAAGAGAACAAAAGCCAGGGGAAATTTTTGCAGCTTATATCACTGACTTGAGAAATAAGGCTAAAACATGCAGATTTGGTTATGTGAAAAATAAGTTATTAAAGGACAGGCTTGTGTGTGATGTTAATAGTGCTTCACTGAGAAAGATTTTGCTTTGAGACAGTGATTTAATGTTGAGTAAAGCTATAGAGATTTGTCAAATCCATGAGCTCACAGAAAGGCACATAAGTATGCTTACAAGTGATAAGAGCTGTTTCAGCAGCCTCTAAATTAAGCGTACACAGCATACAACACGTGGCTAGCAGAAGCAGGCCTAAGCACATGCAGCTGCAACCCCAGCAGGATTCCCAGTGAAGACATGTAACTTTCTAGCAGGCTCCAAGACTAGCTCAGTAAAACAGACATGCTCAGTGGAGTATAAGGGTGAGTCAGCAAAACCCAAGTCAAATCTTATTGTTAACTGTCGTAATTGTGGTGCCAATCATGAGTCTAAAAGAGAGAAATGCTTAGCATTTGGTCAGCAATGCCACAAGTGCAAAAAATGGAACCACTTTCCAAAGTTTTGTAAGTCAAGCAAGCCTCATTCAGTTATTAAGAAAGGTCACTCAAAAAAAAAACAAGTTGATCATGTGGAACGCTGCAACCCTACTTTCTATGTAGATTCTGTATCAGTGGTCGGTGAAAAGGCTAATGCAGTAAATTTGTGCCAGCTCTATCAGCTTCTTATAAGTTCATAGGTTCATAGGAGGTTACTAGGCTATTGGCCCTGGGGCCTTTGTAAGCCTAGCCATGTTATACCCTTGTTCCCTCATTGACCAAGTTGTATGATTTATATTTTCAGTGTGATTCTATGATCAGCACTAACTGTCCTCATCTTAGAGGGACATAGGTGACACCCCTGGGATAAATGTATGGTCTCCCATCCAGTTGTCTAAGTTATGGTTAAATAGGGTCATTGAGGAGTTCTGTTTTACATGAATTGGGAGTTTGTTCCATGGGATTGGCAATGTCTGGGAGACATATATTTCCCTCCAGCATGTCCTGTTAATGTTGCAGGCTAAGTTAAGATTCCTAGACCGAATGTATTTTGTCCCATTTAACTTGTGGATGTGCAGCATTTTCATTAGGGCAGGGTCTGAGACTGCCCTTTAGGCCACGCACAAGTCGCCTGTCAGCAGCCTATAAGATACAGAGCACAGGGTCTTCAACACATGACCTACATGGACAAACTGAAGGCCCTGAATTTTCTTGGTGAGAAACTTCTGAGGTCTCTCCAGCTGCAGGTGTCTGGTGAGATACATACAGAAGGGAGTGTTGTACTCTATTAGTTGTCGGATGAGTACAGGGGTTATAATATCACTTGCTCTGGATGAGATAAATTTAATTATGAGATGTTTAACATATAAGGCCTTTCTTACCACTGTGGATACATGGTGATCAAAGTTAAGGTTACTATCAACTTGTGTTCCCAAATCTCTCACCAGGATTTGAGCTAAGAGGTATACTGTTAATATTGTAATTTTCAGGGACTTCCCCTTTGCCAAAATGGGTGCTAACACATTTTTTTGCGTTTAGTTTACGTCTGTGGCTTTGGCACCAATCATTTGTCTGGGTAAGCCCTTTTTGTAGTATGTCAACATTGTTGGTGGGCTCATTAATTGCACCCAGTTTTCAGCCACTGGCAAACCTGGTAAGCCACAGGCCATCTATTTTCACCTGGACTTCTGAGAAATAGATTCCAAACAGCAGGGGCCCAGTACATATCCTTGTGGTACACCACTGGTAACTGTTCTCCTGGTAGAGATGAAATCCCCAACTTTGACCTTATGTGTTCTGTCGGTGAGCCAGTCGGTTGCCCATCTAGTGACATATGGGTTAATTCCCAGCTGGGTGAGTTTCTCAATGATACCTGGGCGGGGGATTGTGTTAAAAGCCCTGGCTAAGTCAAGATAGGCTATATGTATTGATTTGCCTTTGTCCAGGGCTTTGGTGACATTCTCGAAGAAGTCCACTAGGTTTAATAAGCATGATCTACCCTTAACAAAGCCAATTTGGGTCAGGTCAAGAGTTTGAAGGTCACCTATGTATTTGTTGATAAGGTCCATAATGATTCTCTCCATCGCTTTGCAGATAAGGCTAGTTAGGCTTATGGGTCTATTATTCCCAGGGTCGGTTGATGGACTCTCTTTGTGCAAGGGAATTACTGTTGCTGTTTTCCCCTGTGCTGTCACAAAGCCAGTACTTAGACTGTGGTTGAAGAGTGTGCCAAGTGGTTCTGCTAGGTCCTGTTTCAGACAAATTAGTAGGCAGCCTAGGATTCTATCCAGTCCCATAGAAGCTGTTTTCTCACCATGGAGCATGTGGTTATGACCTGCTCTTTGGAGATACTAGGTAGAGGACTGGTGACAGGTATGCTTTGGGGTATGTCTGGTGGGGACAGGAGGGTGAAGTTTGTACCAAATCTGTCTGCTAGCAGGGTGGCGATGTCGTCAGGGTTAGTATAAGTGGTACTGTCCATTACTAGTTTGGCACGAAGTTGGGACTTCCCTTTTAGATTTCTGATGTAGCTAAAGAATGCCTTGTGATTATTCTTAGCTAGGGATGCTAGTTTAGCTTCATAATTGGCTTTAGAGGACTTTACATGAAATCTAATTTGCTTGATGAAGCTGTGGAGGGTGTTCTTCCTCTGCTGAGTCAGCTCCCTCTTGTTCTTAGAAATTAGTTTCTTCCTCTTTTGATATAACCTATTTATGCTTGATGTCCACCAGGGTGGCTTGTTTTTTTGTGAGGACTTTGTTTTGATCTATTCAGGAACAGCTGAGTCTATACATTTGTATAGGTGTTTATACAGGGCATTTGTGAACACCTGTCTATAGAAGTTACTGTTGACAGTGGTAGCAAGGGGTTTGAAACTATTTCTGGCATTGCTTAAGAGGCTATAGTTTGCTTTGGAGAAATTTTTCATCATTTTTGCTCTTGGGGGTTCAGGTATGATTGTTACTTCAAAGAAGACTTATTTATGATCAAACCTTACCAGGGAGTGCAACACACAGGGGGTGGTGCAAAGACACTGTATGTTGGTGAGCACTAAGTCTTGGACATTCAAGCCCCTTGTAGAGGTGCAGACTATCTGGTAAAGAGCATTTGTATTATCAAAGTCCAGGAACCTTAGGGCAAGCGTGTTTGTGCTCATATATGACTCTCAGTCAATGGAAGGATAGTTGAAATCACCCATGACCAAGGTGTTTGGCTGTATAGTGAGTGACTCAAGTAGGTCCAAGTAGGCAGAGTGGTTCTCATGGTTCATGATGGGGGACCTATAACTAACAATGATATAGGAGGGGGTTTTACCTACAGTTAGATGGACTTGGAGTAGCTCTAGGGAGTCATACTGCTTGATCAGTCTTGAGGTGTATTTGTCTTTAATAAATATGTATACACCTCCACATTTGGTAAATTCAAGCTCATTTTGAGGTCTGAAAGTGTGGAAGGCATTGTAGCCTTGCATGGTTGGGGGGTTTTCTAAGGTCTTGAACCATGTCTCTGTGACTGCACATATATCGGCATTTTCCAAGGTAAGGGGTGTTTCCAGTGAGTGCAGTTTCTGATTTAGACTCCTTGCATTAAGCAGCATAACCTTGAGTTGTCTATAGTGTACTTTTTTTACATCAGAGATTTAGTTGTTATGACAGTGCCTAAAAAGGAAGGTGAGTGCATGTGTGAATGGGTGTGCTTTCTTTGAAGGTTGGGCATTGGGCTGGCACCTTGGCACCATAAAAATCCACTGCCAATAATTAGCAGACGGGAGTTCTGCTGTGGTGATCCCTAACCGGTAAAAGACAAAAGACATTAGTTTAGTTTAGACAGTGCTTAAAAATGGCACTATGGGGGAGGCAAGTACCTTTGTGAGTAACTGAAAGCCAAGAGGCGACAGGTGAAGACCATCTCTGGCAAAGCAGCGTGGTCTGTCGACCATATCTTCCCAGGCTGACAGATACTGGCTCCCACTGAATTGACACCAGAAGCTAAGCCAATTGTTAAAGTCAATCATTTTTGTTTATATTGAGGCATCATCCTAGGTGAAGGTAGAATGCTGTTTAGGGCTAGGGACATACCTGCCTGGGACACATAATCTGAGAGCTCAGTCATGTCTCTCTTCTTCATATAGCAAAGTGAGGTACATCTCAAGCCATTCATTCCAACATGGATATGACAGTCATAACCTGTTGAAAGATTTGAGTGCGTGCATGATCTGACAGATCCTGGCACCTGACTGGCAGATGACCATGACCTTCTCCTTGTCCAGCCTGGTGAGGGAGACATCTGTGTTTTTCACTATGGAGCCACCTATGGCCAAGATATCTGTTTTTGAGGTGTTTTGCCTTTGGGGCTCAGTGGCTGAGACACTGTTGTGTCTATTATTATGTGTAGTGGATTCTGTTGGGTCTGCAGTGTGTGCAGTAGGCTTGCACTTGGGAGGTCTTTGATCTTTAGGAAGGTTTCTAATGAGTATCTCCATGTATGTGTGTTTATGTGTTATGAGCTTGCTATGTGTAAGATGTGAAGTGTGTGTGCTGACAACTTGCTTGATATCTGGCTTGTTATGTAAAAGAATTGATTCCAAATTCATAGTATAGATAAATCTCTCACATGTTGTATTTGTTTTAGGAGTAACTGGTTGACAGTATACATGAGGCAATTCCTACATTGCTTCAGGATGCCCATGTCAATCAGGCTGGCTGGAGAAATGGTGTGAAACTGTCCATCCATTATGACATTATGGTAGCAACTAGTGGAGAGTGGGCTAGGGGTAGAAAACTGTGTCAATGCTTCACAATGCACAGCTGAGTTGCTTGCAGGGCAGCAGTGCAATCTCTGAGCAGCTCCAGTAAACTGTGTACAAACCTGTGCAAACACAATGCTAAAATATAATGAAGTTAAACAATTTAAAAAGAAAGTAACCAAAGGGGAAAGCCCAAGACCAAGACTTATTCCAGCATTCCCCAACTCAGATGGGTCCTTGCTTGCACTCCTCTGCCACAAGGGTGCATGGGGCATTCTCAATGTAAGATGGCTGTTTTTAGTGCTCAAATGATACCAAACAGTCTAGATTCAGCAAGCCTGAATCTAGCCTGTGCTATAAAATGAAGTACTATAAATTAAAAGTGCAGAAAATCCCAGTCACAACAGCAAAAAAATAAAAAAAACAAAAACAGTTTAAATAAATCAGCAATTCAGTAGAATACTCCCAAAAGAGTGTAGACCACAAACCTTCCTAGTATGAAATAACAAACAGACACTTGGAATAACAGGCACAATAAGCTGTTGCAACAATTCACAGCTTAGAAGGGTACAGGCTACAGTCTCCTACCACAAGATTCTAGACCACAAACTTTCTTGTGCTCCTGAAAGGTCCACACATCATGGGTCTGACATAGATGTTACTTCTTACTGAAAGTGGGGCAGTATCCATCATTTGTAATCTCACTGTTCAATTCATAACAGAAAATGTATAGTAGGTGAAAATCTTTCAGCAGAATCTGCCTTTGACAGGCACACCTGTTAGTAATTTTTCCTATGAACATCTTGGAGACTGGAAAATACCAGTTTATTTATTTTAATTTAATTTTATTTTATTTTATTCAATCATTAAATTAATCAAAGTATTTATTTATTTATTTAACCATTCAATCATTCACTTTTCCACTATGGCATTATCAATCATAATGCAATTTACAATTTCAGCACAATTAAATAAAAGTTATGTACTCACCATAGCTATCCATCTGTGTTATCTGTTTTCATCATTCCTCAGCTGATGGGTCTCAAATCTAACCTTGGATCTGACGTTAGCCACATCTGAAGACCATATTTCAAGCTCCTTACCTTACCTATAATACTCCACACCAACAGCAGTGCTTCAGATCGAGTCCCCCCCCCCCCTTCACATTACACTGTGTGTGTCCAGACAGCTATGGTATAAAAATTATATTAAAAATATAAAGTAATATCCAAGGAAATGACTATACAGATAAAAGAAAATAAAGAAAAAGGAGCTGGAACTCATAAATTAGTCAATCAAAATATTTACTTCTCAGGCCAAACTAGGAATCTTGGAAACTAGAAAAGATTGATAGGAAGAAGGATGAATGGAAGGAAATTTAAGAATGAAAACAGACAACATAGATACATAGTTATAGCGAGTACATAACTTTTATATCTGATGTATTTTTCATCCATTTCTCAAGTGATGGGCAAAGTCCACAGCTTGAGAAAATTCAGGGTGGTCATCAAGGTAGGATATTCTGGAGTACAACAGAACCAAAAGCTGCTCTGTTCCTAGATAAGATGTCCAACTTGTTGTGAGCAATGAAGGTATGTGAGTTAGACTAAGTCACATCTCTACAAATGTCATCTATAAAAATCTTAGACCAGAAGGCAGAGGATGTTGACACCAATCTGGTGGAATGAGCCGTAGGATGTCTGGGAAGTGTCAGTCCTTTTTTGTTGTATAAAAAAGAAATGCAGTCAGTAAGCCACTTGGCTAAAGTCAGCTTTAAGACAGATTTCCTAGTTTGGCTTTGAAAAAGGAAATAAATAGATGGTCTGATTTTCTGAAATCTTTTGTTCTGTTGATATAGAATCGAAGTTGCCTAGGCACATCTAAAAGGTGAAGCATGTACTCTCCTTTATTGGAAAAATCTGAAAGAAAACAGGAAAGTTGATTGATTCATAGCTGTTTCTGATGCCACCTTAGGTAAAAAGGAAGAATTTGTGTGGAGAAAGACCCTGTCCTTATGGAAATTAAATATGGTGGCTTAAAAGAGAGGGACTGGAGTTCTGATACTCATCTCACTAAAGTGATTGCAAGTAGAAAAAATAATTTTCTGAGATAAGAATTTTAAATACCTTGGCCACTGGTTCAAAAGGAAGTTGAGTCAAGGCTTGTAGAAGAATATTTAAATCTCACAGTGAATTAGGGTCTTTGATGGATGGCCAGAATAAGTACCTTTAAGAAAGACTTTGCACAATCTAGATAAGGCCAAATAGATAGCTACAAATTGAATCTTTGGATAACTAACACCATTGTTAAAAGCTGAAGCAAGAAAATCCAGAATAGCTGAAATGGATGCTGAAAATGGATCTATGTGTCTCTGGGAAGACCAATGAGATAATCTTTTCCATTTACTCTTATACACCTTTCTTGTAGAATTCTTATGAGAAGATACACGGATGTGTCCCACTCGGAATGAAAACCTGGACTCTCTAGACATCATTGAAAGTAGAGAAGCCATGAGGTCAGTTTGAGGGTTTGAATGTCTGGATGATTTATTCCTGACAAATGAGAAAGAATATCCTGGTTTGGATATAACACCCAAAGGGAGTGTACAAAATGAGGTCACAGCAAAGGGAACCATACTTGTTGAGGCCAAAAAGGAGTAATGAGGATTACTTTGCACTTCCAATACAATACTTTTTGAAAGGATTTAGGGATCAGTGGAACAAGAGGAAATGTGTATAGGAGTCTCAGGGGCCAATCATGAACTAGTTCATCTATCACTGACTCATCTGGGGGGATCAAGACAAAATACCTGATGTACTTGGAGTTGAGTGGAGAAGCAAAGCGATTACAGCGTGGTCATCCTCATTGATGGAAATTCATTTCTGCCCCCACAGGATTGAGAGATCATATGGCAGGAAGTAATCTGGGCTTGCACAGTTTGTCTGCTAGAATGTTGAACTTCCCAGGAATATGCATTGGCATAAGAAACCAGACTGAAGAGATCATCAATTGCCAAACTCTCATGGCTTCTCAAAATAGGGGTAGAACTTGGTACCCTTCTGTTTGTTGAGGTACCAGACAGCTGACATGTCTGTCTGAATAGCAACCATCCCCGGTGGGAAAGCATCTTCAAAAGCATGGAGATCTAATAGGACTGCTCTCATTTCCTGGACATTGATATGAAGATTGGGCTCCTGATTGAACCAAGTGCTTTGAACTGTCCTTTCCAGGAAATTATCTACTCCACTCCTTTTGGGATGCATCTGTGATCACTGTGGCTGTGGGTGGTAGATGGATCCACCAGTAAATATGTTTTTACAAACTCTTGAAATACATATTGATGCAGAGAGGGGGTGGCATCTGACAGACCATTGTGTTTATTAAGGCATTATTCCTTAAGCTAGAACCTAATACATTAATGCTTTTCAGGCTTAGAAGGCATTAATGGAAGTTGTGTGGATTAGTACACTTTCAGTGAAGTAATCTCTGCTATGTGCATGGCAAGAGTTTCTAAGGGTAAATGCCCAAATACTCTAACATACATTTTAACTGTCATACAGGCAGGACATTGCCAAGCAGTGAGTGTGTGAGTGAGGCAGAGAGTGAGAAAGAGGGAGAGAGACACACAGAGAGAAATGCACTGTCTTCACATGAACAATTACATTTGTTATGGCAAGATAAACTTCAAATCTAACTTTTTACAGGGCATTCAACAAGGTTTACCTGATATACCTAAGGATGAATGTTTTAAAGAAACAGTGTCTTCCAAGAATGTCATAAATTAAACAACATGGTAAGATTAATTTTTAGGAAAATTTGTGCATGTGATTCTGCATGGTTTTCAGCACATGAACAACTGAACTATATTTTCTCAGATTAAAGACTGATCTGTGTGTAAGAATCTACTAAAATCCAAATATTGACACATTATGAAGAAGTCTGTTTTCAGAAAATATGTTTTCAGTGACTGCAAACTGTCATACACAAGAAAATTGTTTTTCAAAGTGATGAGCATAGAATGCCTATACACACAACACATGCCACTATGCTTTCAGTGTTTGTCAGTTATACATCTCTAACTTTCAAGCTTCTTGCTCACCAAGTAGAGAAATGATTAACACAGGGAGAGACTGATTTAAAATGTTATTTTTTAATATTTGCGTTTGTGAAAATTAAATATTACAAATTAATGAAGGTTCCCCTTATATAGTAATATTTAAATAGTAGTAGTCTCAATTTAACATAATGGATTCCAGATGTGTTGCTATGTATGTCAAATGATTTGTAAATTCTAACCTGATGGTTTAATAGCTTCAACAATGCTTCTGATATGAGTGCAAATCCAGGATTCTTACATGTTGCATTTTAAAGAATGTCGCTGACAGTTAATGTTTCTTTATTTTTAAAAAACAGATTTAACCCCTTCAATTTCTACTTGACTATTTTGCAGACTTTTAGATGTTTAATTTGTATGTTACTTTTCTTTAATACAAAATAAAAAATAAGGAATGGCTAGTGCTGACATGGAAATCAGTGCTGATGTTTTGCTGTGTTTTTAATGTCAAACTGAATATTTTTCAAATGATTTTCTTAGCAGGACTTTTTCTGGGTATTTTCTGTATATTTTATCCTTGTAAAATGCATTAGCAGATTTGTGCTTGGATAATTAGATATAAGATACACACATGTACATACATGCACACAGCCAAGATATACTGACAAAACTGGATGTTTAAAAAACATTTTGCATGTCTTTTTTTTTGGAGTTGAACATATCATTTAATTGCAAGGTTGTATATACATAGAATTGTTGATGTTATTTTCAAAATACAACTACCTTGGGAACATTATTCATTACAGTATGCACAAATATTGTATTTCTGACTATTAAACAGTAAATCAAAATGTTTTCATCTGCCCTGGAAGATGCAATGCTGAGGAGAGGAAGGTTATTACTGGTATTCCAAGGGCCCTCAGTATCACAAAAAAAATATTATTTTGAAATGTGTATGTTGTATAGCAAATGAAGATCAGAATAATAGCATTCTGCTTTCTTTCTGAGATGTAACATATACATATTTAATTTGCTGACTGAAAAGGAAAAATAATTTGCATGTGAGTTCCATACTGTAAACTATGATTTGAGTGGGATATTTTAGGGGAATCTTAAATAGAGCACATATCACAAAGCTACATGAAATGGATATTAATTTGGAAATCTAGCCAAAGTTAAACAAATCTTTAGCAATTGAGAAAAACAGAGAGTTATAATAAGAATAAACTTTATTGTTTTTGGTTATTATTTATTACCAGTTTGATGATCTGGGAAGTCCACTAGGCCAAACAGAGCCCATTTTCAATGGAGGCCTGGGGAGTAAAGCTCCAAAAGCAGTTAACAGAATATAACATAAGTATGGAATATACAGTATACAAAAGCATGAATATACAATTTAAAGTACAAATACAAAATCAGGAAGTATATTTTTAAACAACACAAATGTTAAAATATAGATAAAGTCAAAAGTAATACAGATAATATAATTAAAAGTACAAGTCATAAAGTGTTTATACAAGTTTAGCGTTTGTTCTAACAATAATGTTAGTGATCAGAGGTGATAGTAGATAAGATTGAAGGGAGGAGCTATCATTAAAATTTAAACAGGTAAACCAGGGTAAGATTTTATATGGATAAAATCCTTAATAATATGTTTTGTGTTTATAGTAAAAGCAAAGGAAAAAAAATCAGATTATATAAAATCAGAAGAAACAAGGTTGATTCCTGGTTATCTAGTAACTGCTAATCTGACACATGATGGATTAGGTATTTCATAGAGTATTTTAATTTTGATGTGTCTGGAAACTACAGGTAATGTTTTTCAAGTGTATTCTATAGCCTGTAGAAAGAAAATTAACATGAATTTTACATGAAATTTCAATAAAGGTAAATGTATGGGTTATACAGAAATCTTTCTTCAAGGGAGGGTATTAACCAGTCAAAATTGGTTATTCATTTAAACCAATGGTAATCAGTGTATTATGATTGTATCCAGATTGCTTTACACATATTTCCATGCATGGATTTCCATTTAAAAAAGTTTTCTTTTGTTTTCTGAAATTACAGGAGACTAACTGAAAGCAGATTTTATGTTCAGATTTTTCCGGTTTAATTTCTCCAAGTCTTTTGGGTTTCTAATACTATGATGAGAATAGATCCCATTCCTAAGTCCAAGTCTGATTAAAGCTTATGAAATTAGTATTGTTTCAGTCTCTGATGTTAACCAAGTGTCTTCACAGCACACACTATGGGCCCAGAATTGTCCTTCTGCAATTCATACAGACACTGACATTTCCCTTTCTGGATGACATGTAACCTCAGAACAAAAGTAAAGAAAACAAAGATAAAAAGAAAAACCCTAATGGTACATTTATTGAAATGGTTTGGTAACCAGCAGATGAAAGAACATTCAGACTGATGATCGAACATGGTGTTTGGGCAGGTGGCAAAGAAGTTCTGAGGTATGTATGTCTATACATCATCTTTATGCCCTATACTGGGAGCAAGGAGCATAAATGTGATGTACGACATGCTAGCAATCCTAAAGCTTTGGTATACTGGCTGGACATCAGGCTGCCATTGGCAGGGTATCCCTAAAGTAAGGAATACTGCAACAGTGATATGGAAGGACATTGAACGTTTCTGGGTTAAACTTGGAAATGTTGTGTGTTGTTTTATAAACATGCTGTTTAAATAGATGTGTGAGATGTCTGGTTGTAGAGACTAGGAAATGATCATTTAGACAGTCAAACATTACACTTGTGGTGGTGTATTTGCTAGGGCCTGATACTAGGATCCAATCTAATAGGGAATTTGATGTCTTGCTATTATGTATAATGTGAGCTATACACCCAGTTAGGCCTTCCTGGTAAACAGATGTCAATCAATCAAATAAACACACATATATCACAGTAGTAAATGTCATCCCAAGCCCAGTCCTTCATTTTCCCTTTTCCTTATCTAGTTTTCCGATGCTCACCCATCCTCGTCCTCCTTACTCTATATCCAAACAAAAATCAATACACTAGTCCAGCATTGGAAAGAAATACAGTTTAAAATAAAATGAAAGTCTCTATGACAGTCATAAATGTTTTGCTCTAAAATAGCCACATATGTCTTCGCTGTACACTTGTTTTACTCAAAGAAAATTCAGAATGAAGTATGTACATCTTGACCATGTTTAAGTACATGTAGGCTCTTTTATTAAGGAAAAAAGTTAGTGTTAAGTCTGGATACAAATTCTAGATCAAAAATAAAAATGCTATTTTGAAAGACTATATGATATATGGAGAGGATTTGCCTTATTATACTGGAACAAAAATTAAGTTTCTATTTTATTGTAAGCTACAGTATCACTGCAAACATCCATGTGTGTAAATCTACACTTAATGAAATATGTCTGTTTGAATGATGTTTGATCCTTCGTTAAGGAAGTTTACTGTTCAAACTAACCCACAGTTCTTTGGAATTGGGATAGTGACTGCAAATCTGCACTCTTAATGTTGACATCAGCAGCTGACTGCGCCTTCCTTGATTCATTGTCTAGTTCAGAAGAATTCTTTCTCTGTAAAGGTTTTTATTCTCCCATATTAAAGTGATCTTGTTGATAACATGCCTTGGCTGCACTGCACTAACATAGTTGCATATTTCATATTTTATTCACAAAAATCATTTATTCTATATTAACACTCTTCACTAGCCATTTAATGTACAATTTTTTTTATTGCACTTAAGCCTCTGCTTAAATAACACCCCGAGTCATACTGCTTCAGTGACAGACTTTTAAACATGTTAACACTGGTCTAAATCTTTTCATTAGAATTGTTAACAATTTTGTATAAAATGGAAAGAAGATCAAGAAACGGCAATCGAATACCGAAAAACTGAATGAATTTGCAGTGCTGGTAAGTTGATTTTTATTTATTTTTTATTATTTTTTACATCATAGAAGAATCTGAGGTTTTATATTCATTTATTTATTTGAGCAGCGACTATGATAGGCTATCATCCTGTGCTATTAATTAACAATCATGGCACACCAGTAAATTATTAAAACAAGCTATCAAAAGACACTGGAAAACTAAGATTTACTGACAAGTTAATTTACTGTAGTGTTTTCTTTAGAGTTGGTTTCAATAATTTCAGCAAAAATGTGTTAAGTAGTACTTTTATTTACTTTTAAAAGCACCATTAGCCAAGTGATGACTGCGATGTCTAAAAAGTGTAGCAGTTTTCAGCTGGAACAGATGTTCCTTTATCGGGCCTGCGGTCACCTGTTAGGCACTCTGCTGATGAACAGGCATTCAGTATTGCAGCTGTGATTGTTACAGAAGGGATGTGTATTTATACACGTGTATGCTAGCATTCCCTGCCATTAACTTTTTGTAGTAAGTAATGGTTTTCAGGGATGTGCAGTAAAAGAAATTGAAGCCTCTGAGAGATGTTCTACAAAGTCATCTTTACTTGGCTGGCTTGCTTTGCTGTAGTGGTTTTAACTTTTGTCTTTTCGGCTTCATTCATTTCATTCTTATATATATTTCTTAAGCAAAGATAATAATACATGTTTTCTTTCAAAGAAAGCATGTATTCTTATCTTTGCTTAGGAAATTTCTTTGAAAAAAAGGAAAAGAAAAAAAATTTCCTTTAGTGTAAAGAATGCTCAGCCTACCAGACACCTCCCATTCTATAATACTGTTAGAGAGGGAACTCCTTTAAGATATTGCTTCTGAGCAAGCTAGGTCAGAAAATGTATTTGTGTTCTATAAGAATTGCTTCAATCATGTTACAACTGTATATTGCAGTCTAGATAAGAAAACATAGATATGGTTTGTATGTTAATATGGAACATTGCTCAATTACGAGAAGAGTTCGAAACATAAGGCTATCTGTCGTCGTGGTTTGACCTTGATTTTATTAATTCTGTATTATTACTGAGTGTTACAGCATATCATAGGAGACATATTTAGAAATAAAGAAAACTATCCAGGGATGTAAACATCAAAGCTTCCATTCAAGTGACAAAAATAATATATTATTGCAATATTTTTCTGTCAGTTTCGAGAGTGTAAACTATGGAGAACATTCCAAAATATAATATTTATGCTGAGAAAGTACTGTTTTTCTTTGTGTCTTAAGTGAGTCTTCATAGTCACATATTTTAGATTTGTTTTGATTTGCTTTTGCAATATTTCACTCAAGCTGCTAATTCTATTCTGGACATATAAATTTATTGCTACAACATTATTATATATATATTAGTGAATTTATTTTAAAACAGACAGCATTCTGTATATTTGCAAGAACTTCCTCTCGGACAACACAAGACAGAGTGCCATGACTGACAGATCATGGAGGCAGGAGGGGAAAAGAAGACCAACTGATAATCTTGGCTTGTTATGGCCATTATTCATGCCTCTATCATGATGGAAAATGACTAAGAGGCATAGATGATGGTGATGGCTTTGTTCGGTTAAGTGCTGCTGTGAACCCATTTGGGATAGCCTGCAACCTTCTGGGAATCAGTACAGCCTTTTGCCTCTTTCCCAGTGTCCCTGATGATTCCCCTATACTGAGTGTTCATATACTCCTTCTGATAGGACTGTGGGTTTCTAGGGGACCAAGTTCTCTTGATTTCATTGCATCATGCTAAAGGTGCATTGTGGAAATTGAAATTTCACAGACGCCATTATCCTTCATTGAACTAAAAGTGTTATCAGTTTCTGGTCCAAACAACAGAGGACTCTGGGGCTATAAAGGGTGCTTTAGTGCCCTCATCATGTCTAGACAGAGTAAGGACTGCTAGCAAAGTGCAACTTTGAATCTTACTGCCCTAACTCTTCTGTCAGTTGTACTGTAAGTGACTCTGACTATGAAGTTGTATGTAAAGGTAGTTGTGAAAGTTAAGGCCTTAAGAGTATCTGTCACCTGACCTTCAGATACACCCTCTATGGCTTGCTATACTTTATCTAATATCTGTATGAAAGCATATCATGTGTTTCATTGCATAATATCCTCTGAGTTATGGTAGAGAACATGAATAAATGCATTCAAAAGCAGCCCACAAAATTAGATTTTTTTATATTGGGGATGGTCAGCTAAGGCATGAGTAGAAGGGTTCTTGCTGAGAGCTTGGGCATTTCTGTCTACATAGTAAACTTCTTGAAGGGCTTGGTAGCCTGCTGCTTTAGTGAGCATTGGAACTACCATGTCAGGGTGTCCTAATGTGTGCATATAAACAAGTCTTCGTCTCTCAAAAAGTTAGTTCTCTGATTCTGCAGGCCTTCTGCCATCTCCTTTGTGGTGATGAGATGGTACTTGGTGGACAGGTAAAACTTTTCTTACATAGGTCACAACATCTGAGAGAATGATACCTGTCCACAATGTACAGGTAACATTCTGTTACACAGGTCACAACATCTGAGAGAAATCTCAGCCTGATGAAGATGGAGAATCTTCCGCTTCCATGTCCTATGATAAGGCATCTAATTCAGGAGTGGAACTTCAAATGCATTATTTTAACTGTAGCATTTGTTTAATTGTAGCATTCCTGTGGCTTTTTGGAGATGGGGAACCTGACACAGACATATCTGGAGCCCCTCTTGGACTTCTTGTCCAGCTATAGATACTAAACAGTAATTAGGTATAGATAGCTCATCCAGTTTAAGATATGTATGCTTTTAAGCACTATAAAGAGAACTTGGGTATGATGTTGAGCTGTTTTATACCAAAAGTTATACATGTTTATGGGGTTATCCCTGTACATTCATCTGATGTTTTGTCAGTCTGATGATACTGATATTGATGTTGCATTCTAATGCTGTACTATAAATTAATTAAAAAGTAATGAACTAGGAACATAGTAATGAATAAGTATATTTAGTGGACTTAGTTCAGAAGTTTGTTATAACTTGTTAGACATGGACATAAGCCTCTTTAATTTGACATTTAGTATTTGTTTTGGCTTCTTGACTTGAGTTGTAATAGCAAGACCAAGATCTTAAAGTTAGGAGGTGAGCTTTAAGGTTTACCTTAAAAACTTTGGATTTGTGATAAAGCAATGACTGAAAAGGAGCTATATGAGTCCATGTTACTACTACTACTGTATGAAAAAACATATTCACCAGTAAACCTGGTGCTGGGTAGGACTGAGTGTGATAATGTAGATTTGGCTGCAACAATGTCTGCTGAAGCAGTATTCCTAATGGATGAGTTGCAGTGATGGAAAATGGGAGATTAGAATGGGCTACCCTGATGCAAGTTACTCTGATGCTGAGGGAATCGCTGATTGGTATCACAAAATCAGGGGAAAAAACACCAGGTATCAAAATACTGCTGGGACTAAACCTGATACCCCAATTCCAGCAGTACTTACATTACAAGGTCAGGTGCTGGTGAGTTGGCACGTGAAAATATGTGAAAGACTGCACAGGCATTGGGAGCAGATAAGTGGTGTTTTGAGCTCAGGATAGATGGCTTCAGTAACCTATAAGTTGTTTTTGATGCTATTTGATTGCTGTGGCTGTTTGGTTTCAGTATATTACTGGTGATGTGTGGATTCTGCTTAAGAGAGATGCATATAATTAAGACCTAAACTAGCAAGACTTTGTCAGAGAAAAAAATCAGCTGTGCCTGAGCCATGGGAACAATGCCCAAAATAGTGGAGTGCTCCATAGCCAGAAATACTTGGAAGTTTTACCTTACTGTCTGCAGCATCTCCTTCACTTTCAGTTTAATTCTTTGCTCTATGGAAAGACTTGCTTTGTTTTAAATGCTTAGAAGATTTACGAGCCATTTTTGTTCTTATGGGGAAAAAGAAGGCCAGCGGGTATTGAGGTCCAGTGAGATAATAGATGTTGACGGCTGGCCCTGCCAGGGCCTCTTTTCTATTCATCATGCTTTCTTGAACTACTGTAGGTTTAAGAAGACTTGCAACTATATCAGGTCACTCTTTCAAGCTCAACATAAATTTTGCATTTACTAATGTCATAGTCCACCTACAGATAAATGAAGCAGTCTGTGTGCCTTTTAGCTAGTCATGTGTGCTTGCAGCAGGCATACTTACGTTGGAAGGATGCTGTGAGCACAGACAGGCATTTACACTTAAAGAAATCAGTCTTTTACTAAAGAGCACTGACACATCAGGATTACACACAGACACAGACACACACACACACACACACACACACACACACACACACACACACACAAATGCATAGAAAAAAAAATCAAAAAAATTGAAGAAAGTACCCTGGGACTGTTCTGATTAGCCAACCTTGTCTCTTGATGACAGGGAGTAAAAGAAATGAATACAGATGCTATGCACTGCAGGGTCTTCTACTATGGAAAAATGAAACCTGATTAATTGGGATGCACCTCATGATGGCAAATCCCCAAAAGCTACCTTTGCCTGTAAGGTAAAGGAACAGCTTGAAAGATGTACTTTTTGCTGGGGGTGGGGGATGCACCACATTCCTTTAAATATATGCCAACCTCATGTTTGCACAAGACCACAAAGGGGGGAGGACTCCCCAAAACAGTGTATTGTAGCCTCAAACAATCATTTGTTTCACTGTAACATGAGTGAGAGAGTGATACTACAGAAGAGGATCCATGAAGAAGCCCTCAGCAGGATAATGGGGAGGTACTTAAAGGCCCATGAAAATTCTTTTTGTTGAGCAGTCCTAATATCTACAGTGAGGAAGGAGTTCTTTCTGTCCTGCAACCAAAACTTAAAACATCTCATTTGTGATCCTGTGATTGAGACTTTATTGCTTCTTCTAACAAAATTCTTTTCAGGAGCTTGTCAATAAAAATCAAGGAAAGTAAAGGACTAATATCAGCCTTTTTATGACACTATTAACTTGGCTGCTAGCCAATACAGTTTTAAACTGAGTCAAATTATTTTGTGATCACAGACATGTGCATGTGCTCAGACACACACACACACACATACACACACACACACACACACACACACACACACACACACACACACACACACACACACACACACACACACACACACACACACACACAGTCTCTCTCTCTCTCTCTCTCATACCCACATAAAAGCACAAGAGTTCTGCTGTATTTCCAAAAATATATTTACAGTCTATTACAAAGATTACAAATGAAAATGTATATGTAACAGCCTGGAGACTTTGCTAATTGCTTTATACAGATTTGTTAAGACAGAAAAAAATACAAAGCTGAGGAATTATACAGACTGATAAACACAAATAAATAATTCAAATGTTACATAAAGGACTGTACAGTGGTTTAACACAACTAAACAATTTAAAAACTCATTTCCTTAAACCATACTGAATATCCTGTAGCCATCTTTGGTCCTAAATGCTGAAAGAAACCATTATGTATCATGGAAAATAAATGTTCTTCTGTGACGCTCTGCAAGTAAAATAGAAAAATATAGTGCATTTTCAATGTATTCAGAGCTCACTAAAGAGAAATATATGTATAAAACATGACAGTATAAATAAAATTTACAAGTTTTACACAAGAAAATGTACAATTTGCATGTGGGCTCCCACATTGACAGAACGACTACTGCATCTCCAATCCCTGGGATCTCATGGCAATAAATTTAATATACACAAGAAAACTGAATGCTGTTCAAGACATCAGCTCTACTTTTTAGGGAATTTTATGTATGTTTCCAATTGTATGTGTAACTCAGTTTTCAGACTCTTGAGCATTCCTCAACACAGACTGTAGATAAAACTGCTTTTTGTTTTTAAGAACAATTACTGTATTTCACTATCTTTCTGTTCTTCATTTTAATTCATTAATGTTGGTAGAGTGTCTCTTTTTTCTGGAGGAATCCTTATATTGTTCTTTAATTCTTGAAGGTAGTATACTGACCTGAATGATAAGTGGGGAAATTCCACATTGCTGAACATAAGGCATTGAAAGTACCCACATTTTTATATTTTACAGAATTATATGTGAGGTTTAGCAGACTAAACCACAGTGCAATAAGTAAAAACATATCTACCCATTGAAATTTACTATGCAAAAAGCATTAAAAAACAAGACCTCAGCCTTAAACAGAACTTCAGTTTATTTGCTCAGAGCACCTTGCTCCATGTAAACTGGTATTTGCAGTTTACTGACTGTTTCAGAATGTTTAAACAGATCATAGTGGTTCTCTGATGAAAATGTCACTTGGTATATTGTGACTTAATAAGACTGAGAAGTGAGTGTAGTAGATTAACTGTCACCAGATTTTTAGGCACACGTTATATCCTCCACTCTTAGACCCAAAATAGTCTGCCCTGTTAATATGTGCAACTTGCAACTGACAACCAAAAAAAGCCAGTTCAAGCCTCTGCTCACCCATGCACTTCGTAACCAAGTCATTCTTACTTCTACAAAAGTGCTGTGGTCCTGTGAGGGGGGACTTTATTGCTTTTTCTAACAAAATGCTTTTCAGAAGCTTGCCTATAAAAATCAAGGAAAGCAAAAGACTGTTGTCAACCTTTTGTTTGACACTATCAACTTGGCTGTTAGCCAATACAGTTTGAAAAATCCAACATCGTCTTTACATGATAAAATGGTGCAAAACATTGCCAATGTCATTACAAGATGTATGTTGTCTCATGCTTTGAATGTGCTTTCATTAAACCTCTTGAAACCCTTCAAGGTTTCTGGAAGAATTAGCCTACCACATCATTAGCAGTGAAAGAGTCCTGAAGTATAAATAATGTACAAGAACAATATTTTGATGTAAAGCATGAACAAGTGGAAAAGTTATCATTCATAAATCACAAATTTAAGAAAAAAATATTTTTTTCAGTTTAACAATATCATGACTTTGACAAATATATTCTTTTTTCCTTGAAGTCTTGTATGTACAGGTTAAAAAGTTCAGCAAATAAAAAGGAGGTTAGAGAGCTCAAGTTTTGTTGACAAATGTCTCAGGTAGTATTTTGTTTTACTGGTCTATGCCACCACTAATGGACTTTGCTTTCCTACTGAAATGTTCAGGGGCTGCTGTTTTTCCTGGACTGCACTTGCTTCTGACAAGTCTCCATTCCACTAGTTCATGGATGCAGCATGTTGGGAGTGTGGTCTCAGCAGCAAAGAGTTCGATCTGAAGGCCAGCACTGTTGTATTAAAGTTTTGCTCCTCCCTGATAAGGGAGCAATGTCTGTCAAACTTGGACACCCGTCCCATGTAAATGCAGCATCTGTGCTCTCATAGTCTGAATACTACTCATGATTTTCTTTTGGTGTCCTACTAAAGTGATTCCTAAACTCAGGACATCCCTGTAAAGATAATAAAGGAAAGATCATAAAAGCCAGCGTTAACATCATTAAAATGTTTAAACATCAAATACTTTTCTTTAACGATTTTTCTGTTAAAATACCAAAAATGTAATTCATGTAAATAAACACAATGCTTCTACCACCAAACTGTATGTTCAGGCTAAAGAATAAATAGCTAAAAGTGGTTGTTTTCTTATAATGAACCCCAAAAACAAATAAGCCACAATTGCCGAGAGACAATACTCAAACTAAAAGAAAGCAAAAACTTGGTCAACCCAAAAGCAACAAAAGGAATCAGCCCACCATCAAGATACGAGAAATGACAAATAAATTTATTAAAAAGCCAACAATCAGTTAAGCGCTTTCATCTCCAAGGAAGAATTTTCATCAGAACTGTTGCAATTCCCAACATAACTACTTTATATACATAAAAGCATCATTCAGTTAAGCAAGTATGACCACCAATTAAACACAATTAAGCGGTAAAATAATTTTTTTGCAAAACATGTAAATATATTCCAAATAAAGTGAACATCAAAAAGAATAAAAAAAAATAATTTTAGTACTTAAACTATTTAGTACAAAAGTAAGCCAAGACGTTTTAATAATGAAAATGTTATAATCAAAACGTTAAGTTTTTAATTAATCAGCAGTAACTATAAAAACTGGTAGCTATATAAATCTAATGTTTCTTCTTAAATAGGGGCTGGAGGGGCACAAATGTCATATGATATGAGAATATTAAAATATAAACAAATGAAGACTGGTACAGTAACAAAAGGTTGTATGAGGAAACAGATAAAAATATTGTTGGAAAAGATACCTTAAAGTTTGGCAGCCCTTAATCTCAATACCAAGAGTTTTGACATCTGATCGTTCAGACCAATGGGGACTGTGGCATTCAGTCTCAACTGCCAACACAATTCACAGTACTCCAAAAATGTTTCTCATTGTTCCCCTCTAGGGCTAGGAGTAACTTGTTCTATCACCCAAAAAAGAAATACACTCTCAGTGCATTCTCTCATATGCCTTTCAATGTCAATAGTGGATACTTTTTTCTTTATATCGTTATAATGTTCATAAATTCTGTTCCTAAGAACCTTTCAGTTTTTCCTACATAGTAAGTGAAACACACCTTACAATATGCAAAATATACAACTCCTAAGGAGTGACAGTTGAAGTGATTATTGGCATCCACATTAAAAAATATATTGTCCAAAAACCTCAAATAAAGGGGGATAGTCTTGAAATACTTCAGAATTAAAAACATAATGTTTATTTCCCATTAGAAAAGAACCATATTTTCAAAATTCTAAATACATACAGCACATTGTTAGAAAATATTGGAGTATATTTTTGAGGCTGCCCAATACTTTGGGTATTTTTAAGACACCCCCTACTTTCACATTTAAAAGGAGACCTAATTTGAAAGACTTCTCAGAGAAAGAGAGTAAGGTACCCACTATAATTTCTAACAAATCCAAAAAACGAACAGACAAATGTGGCACCTATAAACAACGTCAGTATATAGTACACTCAGAAAGTTTATCCATCCCAGGAATTGATTCTACTTTTAGAGCTATTAATCAGTTTAACTGTTACTCCAAAGGAGTTGTACATTTCGTTATTTAAATTGGGATAATGGGAAAAAGAATTAAGTCTAATTAAGACTTGTGTCTACATAAGACTGTGAAGATGAAAGTGCTAACTTTGTTGTTTTTTATTATGGAAATAAATAATACTCTGTGTCACTTATATAATCTGTTTGCATGTTTTCATTTCACAGTGGATTTTTTTATTAGATTTTGTTAAACAAGTTAGTTCTACAAGGCATACTGCCTATTTTCAATGGAAAACTAACATAGCATTCAAAATGAGTCACAATAATTTGTTATAACACTGGAAAATTTCCTAATTCTAACCAATATTGTCATGTAGTATTTAATAATATCTCCCTGTGCAACCACACTCAGTTAAGAACACAGGATGCACTTCAGGAGTGCATTGCCCCCCCCCCCCAATAATGCACTATAGTGTTGTGCCAGCCAAAAACTCTCAAGCTAAGACTCTGCCACAATGCCCCTCTCTCCATTACCTCAGATTGTGTTTGCAGATAACAGCAAGAGTATACACAGTAATTTTAAGTAGAAGCAATGTCCAAGGTAAAAGCTCTATGACAACCCAGGACAAGGGTTTGATTCTCCAGGAAATCTGCAGGAGATGGAAGGAGGGTGGGATGTTAAGAATGAATGAAGATCGACAACACAGATGGAACAATATGGTGAGTACATAACTTCTTTATCTGATGCTGTCAATCTTCATTCATCCTTGACCTTTGAGACAGAGTCCCCAGCTACTTTAGGTTCTGGGTAGCCTTATGGAAGGATATTACTGAGAACCATAAAGCCAAAGGATGGTCTTCCCCTGGAGACCATATCCACTTTGTAATGAGTGATAGTGGAGTAGTCCATGTTGCTGCTGCATATATTTCATCCATGGAAGCCTTGGAGTGGAAAACAGCTGACGTGGCTATTGATTTGGTGGAATGCACTCTAACAGGTGAAGGTAACTTGAAGTTCTTGTTATTGCAAATGAAGGTAACCATCTCTTATTCATTTAGACAAGGTAACCTCTGAAACAGATTTTCCCAGAGTTGGACTGGAAAAGGATACCAATAATTGGTCCGATTTTCTAGATCCGTTAGTCCCACTGAGATAGACACATAATTGTCTGTGAACATCCAGCAAATGTAAGCAATACTCACCTTTGTTGGAAAAACTGGGAAAGAAAACGGGCAATTCAATAGTTTGATTAATACTGGATTCTAAGACCACCTTAGAAAGAAAGGATGGGTTGGTTCTTAGTGAAAATCTATCCATATGAAAAGCCAGATATGGGGGGGTTGAACATAATGCTTGAATCTCAGAAATTCTTCTGGTAAAAGTAATGGCTATTAGAAAGAGTTTTCCATCAGAGAAATTTTAGGTGGCAAGTTGCTGCTGGTTTGAAGTGGAGGGGACCACCAAAGACTGTAAGACCAAAGTCAGATCCCATGGAGCTAGAGTATCTTTAAAGGGAGATTTTAATTGTAAGTCTCCTTTAAGGAACACTTTATATAAGTGTTGGGAAATTAATGAATGGTCCTTGAAGCCATTGGAGAAGTTAGAAATGTCCGCTAATTGAACCTTGACTGTGGAAGCAGAAACTCCTTGATCAAAAAGGGTGGCTAAAAATTCCAAAACTTTCTCAACTGGTGCTGAGAAGGGATTGAGATCATTATCGCACACCACAATAGATAATCTCTTCCACTTGCTAAGGTAGAGTTTCCTGGTGGATGGTCTATGGGAAGCCAGTAAAATTTTTTGAACTGGGGAAGTAAGTTATTCTGCCTGGCGACTAAAGGAATTGGAGGAACCAAGCTGTAACCTTAATATTCTGAAGACTGGGGTACACCAGTCCCTGCGGGTGAGACAGCAGGCCTGGAAATGGGTCCAGAATCCATAGACGGTGAATTAGATGAGGCCATAGGAAGGGGAACCAGACTTGTCAGGGCCAGTAGGGTGCAATGAGGATCACTTTGCTTCTCAACCTGTGAGCTTTCTTCAAAAAGAGGGGAATGAGAGGGAAGGGGGGGGAGCACAGAGAAGACCCAAGAGCTAATTGAGAAGAAGAGCATCTCTTGGGGACTCCTCCTGATGGGGGTTTTGGACAAAGCAGCTGCTGCATTTGTTGTTCATGAGTGATGCAAAGAGGTTGCAGCAAGGCTGCCCCCAGCGGCGAAAAATCTACTTCGTCAGTCTGGGATTAAGAGACCACACATGAGGCAGGAGAATGCATCTGCTCTGTTTGTCCTCTATCACGTTTGAGCTCCCTGGGATGTGCATTGCTATTAGAAAGCTGTTATCGCCCATTGCCACATCCTGATCACTTCCCAACACAGGGGATAGACTTGGTTCCACCCTGCTTTCTGATGTACCAGACCAGTGACATGTTGTCTGATTGAACTGCAATTGTTCCTAGAGGAAGGATTGAAATGCTTGCAAAGCTAAGAGCACTGCCCTCAGTTCCAACACACTGATATGCAGGTTGGTCTCTATCGGAGACCAAGTGCCTTGGACTATTCTTCTCAGATAATGCCCCACCCACCTCATCTGGGAGGCATCTGTGGTCACTATGGCCTTGGGTTGAGGGGGAATGAAGGGACAGCCCAAAAGAATTTTCTCAGATTACATCCACCAGGATAAGTCCTTCTTGCAGCAACTGGTGATACGAATTGGGTAAGTCACTGAATACATTAGAATGGACCACTGGGAGGCTAAGCGCTATTGTAGTAGCCTCATGTGAAATCTTGCTTGAGGAACCAAGGTTTATGGTCGCTGCCATGGACCCTAAGGCTTGGAGGACTAGACGTGTAGGAACTTTGTCTTTGGAGAGAATGGCTTGTACACGAGATTTTATCTTCTGCAGTCTGTGAAGAGGAAGGGAAGCTACACAAGAGATGGTATTCAGATGGGCTCTTATGAACTCTAGATCTTGACTGGAAGAAAGTTGAGATTTTTCTTGATTCACTGTAATACCCAGATAGCGAACAGGTGCAGAATGAAGTCTGATGCTTGCAGCAGTAGATGCCTGGTGGGTGGGGTGATGAGCCAGTCATCTAGATAAGGAAACACCTGGAATCCGTGAAACTAAAGGGCAGCACTCTGAACTGAAAATGACTGGCTCCTAGCCAAAAGTGGAGAAACCTTTTGGAGTGTTTGTCCATTTTTATGTGATAATATGCATCTTGAGGGTCTATAGAGCACATCCAATCATTTTCCTTTAGAAAAAGAAGTATAGACTGAACCGTGACCATCTGGAATTTTGTTTGCTGAACAAACTTGTTGAGAAAGCTGAGATCCAAAAAGTACAGTTTTGTACCTACCATAAATGTAGATGTTCGAAGATCCACATTGCTGCAGTCCTAACACTTGGGTAGTCCGCTGTCCCTCGGTCGGCCCGAATATCAGAGTATAAGGCTGACGTCGGTCAAGGCGCATTTGACTGACATCAGAACGTCAGGGTACAAATGCGCATGACCGACGTCATATCCTCAGTCTTTTCTTGCCCCAGATGTCAGAAGACCCTAAAAAGAAAGGTCAAACTCCATAGACAACAGCTAAACAACCAACCAACCTAACACCCAAAAATATGTACAATATATACAATACATACAATATACCTCAGATGGAAAGCCCAACCCACACAACCACCTCAAACTACAGAGGGGAAGGAGGGAGGGTAAATTGGACTGCAGCAATGTGGATCTTCGAACATCTACATTTATGGTAGGTACAAAACTGTACTATGTTCTTCATCTCACATTGCTGCAGTCCTAACACTTGGGTAGAATCCCAAAGCAGAGGTAAGGGAGGATGGCTAAACTATAATGAAGCAGGAGCTGCCAAAATGCCCTGCAACACCGCAGTGGAAAAACCAGCCCTGGATCTAGAGTACAGTGGAAGGTGGTAATGCCTAGAAAAGGTATGCACTGAACTCCAAGCGGCTGCCTCCAAAATATCCTTAGTTGCCACCCCCCTCAAAAAAGCTGTTGAAGTGGCAGTAGCCCTAGTGGAATGAGGCCTGATCCCAGCTGGAACTTCTTTGCCATGATGGGAATAACAGAAAGCAATGCAAAATCCAATCCACTTAGAAATAGTTTGTTTTGACACGGGCTTGCCCTGAGAGCACAAAGCAAAAGAAACCAATAACTGCTGAGATTGTCTGAACCCTTTAGTTCTGTCCAAATAATATCGCAACTGCCTGTGTACATCTAAAGTGTGCAAAATCTTTTCCCCTTTATTTTGGGGATTTGCATAAAAGGTAGGCAAATGAATAGTTTGGTTTAGAGCCACACTAGAAACCACTTTAGGCATAAAGGAAGGATTAGTACGTAAAGATACCCTGTCCTTATGAAAAATTTAGAAAGGCTCAACTGCCATAAGGGCCTGCAATTCAGAAACCCTTCTTGCAGAGGTAATGGCCAACAAAAAAGCAGTCTTCCATGACAAATATTTCAACTCAGCAGTAGCTGCAGGCTCAAAAGGTTGTAGAGTGAGTTTCTCCAACACAAAATTGAGATCCCAAGCAGGAGTAGGAGCTCTTCGTGGGGGTCTTATATTCTTTGCCCCTCTAAGAAATTGCTTGAACAAAGGATGAGAAAACAATGGTGGGTCACAGTCATAGTGAGCTGAAATTGCTGCAGCATGAATCTTAATAGAAGAGAAGGACAAACCTTTGTCCAATAACTCAGTAAGATATTGAAGAGCCACACTTAAATCAGGCTCAGAAACATCCAAATTCTTAGCTGCACTCCAAAACAAAAATCTCTTCCATTTATCTGCGTACACTTTCCTTGTACTAGGCCTTCTAGCTTCCAAAATCACATTCAAAACTTGTTGTGGAAGTTGAGACCCTCTATGGCTTAAAACAGAATATGCCAGGCTGTTAGGTGAAGAGAGTGAAGTTTGATATTGAGCAGAGGACAGATGTGGAATCAAAGGCAAAGGCCATGGAGGCTTTCGTACTAGACTTCTCAGTAATGGGTACCAGTGCTGTCGAGGCCAATCTGGAGCTATCAAAATCATCCTTGGCTTGTCCTGTCTGACCTTCAGAAGTACCTTTGGGAGGAGAGGCAGAGGTGGAAAGGCATACACATGAAGATTTTTCCAACTGAAAGAAAGAGCATCCACTTTCCAAGCTGTGGGATGAAACCTCTTTGTGCAAAACTTTGGCAGCTGGTGGTTCAGTGGAGAAGCGAAGATTCTTTTGTTTGTCCAGGGTTAGAAAGGCCATCTGGGATGCTGTATTCAGTCTTACACCCAGAAAGCACATGTCTTGAGAGGGTACTAGACTGGACTTTATTTCGTTCACAGAATACCCCAGGCATCTTAGCACTGCTATCACATATTCCAAATGACGAAGAAGCTCTTCCTTTCCTTGAGCCAGAATCAGGCAATCGTCCAAATAAGGATAGATTTGTATTCCTTTCAGCCTGAAGAAAGCTATCACTGGAGCCAGAACTTTCGTAAATACTCTGGGCAGTAGATAAGCCAAAGGGCAATGCAGAGAACTGATAGTGAGAAGTCCCAGTCCGAAAACGCAGATATTTCCTGCAACTTAGTCTGATAGGAACATGAAGGTAAGCCTCCTTGAGATCCAAAGTTACCATCCAGTGATCCTTGCCCAGCAGAGGTAAAAGTTGTTGTAACGTCAACATTTTGAATTTGGGAATGTCCAGATAAGTGTTGAGGATAGACAAATCCAAAATTGGTCTCCACGTGTTCCCCTTTTTTGGTACAAGGAACAGGCGAGAATAAAATCCTAGGCCCCTTTCTGGTATAGGAACCGGCTGTATGGCCCCTATTTGGAGTAACAGAGAAATTTGCTTGTGAGCCTCTATTCTTTGTTGAGGAGGAATGTCTGGCATGCCCTTGAAAGGAGGCAAGGTATGGAAATAAAACTTGTAACCGTGATGTATGATATCCAACACCCATCTGTCTTGGGTAATCAAACTCCAATTTTCTTTGAAAAGTGCCAACCTTCCTCCCAAAGGTGCTGCCAGGCGAGAAGGTTCTGGCAGCTGAAAAGGTAGGTCATTGGGTCTGTTTACGAAAGGACTGACCCCTGCCCTCACCCGAAGACTGTGCAGGAGAACCTCCAGTTCTAGGCCTGAAAGAGCCCTGACCTCTGCCCCTGCCACGTCTAGATCTACCCCTAGACTGGGAATCATAAGAAGGATACGTCCACCCCTTAGTAGGCCAATTTCTACTAAACTTTGGAGGCTGAACCTGCAAAAAATCTTTTACAGTCTGCATAGACTTAGCCTTGTCTTCCATTTTCTTTAAAACTGCCTCAACAGGAGAACCAAACAAGACATCAGATTGCAAAGGGGCATCCAAAATCCTAGTTTTAACATGGTCAGATAAATTTTGATCCCTCAGCCAGGCATGCCTGCGAAGAACTGACCCAGTGGCAGCCACCCTAGAGGAGGCCTGTACAGCATCAAAACCACATTGCAAAGAATGCTTACCCACCTGTTCAGAAACATGCACTAAATCCTGTAACTCTTTACAATCAATACCTTCCGCCAGAGCATCAACCTTAGATTTCAACTGTGAAAGGAGATAATTTTGATATTTTAACATGTGAAACTGGCAATTCAAAGCTCTCATGGCTAGAGTGGAAGAAGTATAAACTTTCTTTCCCCATCTATCCAAGGCCCTGGCCTCTTTATCTGCAGGAACCGGATTCTTGACAACAGAAGCCTTAACACCCTTAGGCCCCTGGCTAACAGTTTCAGGATCTGCCCTAGGACTCTTAAAAAGATACTTATGAGCTTCAGGCACCCTGTAATACCTATCTGGTTTAACAGGAGCAGGAGGCAAAGAATCAGGATTAAGAGAAGCCTCTGCAAACACATCATCCACCACATTCAAAAGAGGAGGTATAGCCAAAGGCCTATGCTGGGGTAAAAACAAAAATTCCCTAAGCCTTTTCCTGGAGTCAGAGAAATCCTGACCTTCCCATTTAAAGTGCTCTCTCATGGAGTGAAGGGTCTCTGAAAAAGAAAAATCCTCAGGAGGAGAAGCAGAAGGAGTAGAATCATCCACATCAGAATCAGAATAATGAGCATACTCCTGCAAATCTTCAACCGAAGACTCAGACACATCCGAAGCCTGCTCCCAATCCCCCAACCCTGGTTCAATCCTAGGCCTCTTATCAGGAGGGGGCATAGAGCCTCTAATTAAAGTAATTAAATCTTCTGCCATTTTAAGCATGTGCTTCTTGGGCACAGCACCTGAAGAACTAGGAGTGACACCCACAGAAGCTAAACTAGACCTGCCTCTAGGAGAAGCCTTGGAAGCAGAAAGAGAGAGCCTAGACCCCTTAGGAAGGGAGGGGAGTACAGTAATCTGAGAAGCCCCTGCAGCCTGACCTGCCTCCTGGGAGGCCACATCCTGTAAAATCAAAGTTTCTCCCTGGGACTCCAGAGAGGCCTCCGTCGGAACCACCGGTTCCACTGACGCCTCTAAAGAACCGGCGTCCGGTTCGGACGACTCCTCTAACCTAGGTTTAACTGCCTTGTCCTTGCGCTTCTTTGAGGAAGCCGGCGTCGGAGCATCTGACGGCATTTTGTAATTGCACTGCTTCCCAAAGACCAACCTGGCACAATCCAATCTCCGCTTTATAGTGCGTTTATTAAATCTAGCACAAAAGCGGCACCCAACAACGTCGTGCTCAGGTCCCAAACAAGGTATACACAAATTATGGTAATCCCTATGCGGTATCTGTTTCCCACAAGAAATACAGTTATTCACTTTTTCTGACATCCGGTAAACCACTGAGGCAAGAAAAAACCAAAATATTCCCCAACGGGGTACTTAACCAACTCTGACTTCGGTCTGAAACTCCGAATTCGAAAAATTTCAGAACGCCGAACGGCACTCGCAACACTGCTTCTGCATTGGACCATGCGGCAAAAAAGACTGGGGATATGACGTCGGTCATGCGCATTTGTACCCTGACGTTCTGATGTCAGTCAAATGCGCCTTGACCGACGTCAGCCTTATACTCTGATATTCGGGCCGACCGAGGGACAGCGGACTACCCAAGTGTTAGGACTGCAGCAATGTGAGATGAAGAACATCTGGTCTCAAGTCTCCTGTCTTTTTTGGCACCAAAAAGAACCTTGAGTAAAACTCAGATCCTGTCTGTTCTGGTGGGACTTCTTGGATGACGCTTTTTTTCTACCAGCTTTTGAATCTCTAAGGCTGCTTGATCCCTCTGATTGGGTGGCACATTATGGAGTCTTCTTTTTGATCTTGGAAAATGATTGAAGGAGATATGGTAACCTATGGTAATAATCTTCTGCACCCAAGCATCGGAAGTTATTTGTCACCAGGCTGTCGAGTGCAGTGAAAGTCTACCCCCAACTGCTTCCAGAGGTAAGCAATTGGGCCTCCATTCAGGAGTACTGGTAGGGTTGTCCAAAGAAAGAATCTCTAGAACCCTTATTTTGTGGACCACCTATGCCGCGAGGTTGGTGTCTTCCATTAGAGTTGCCCGCTCTGCCCCGAAGGGAGCCATTACCACCTGTGCCCTGAAAAGGCCCTTTGGGACTTTTTGAACCACATCTTTCTGCTCCTCTGATTCCTAGAGTTGGACTGCTAGGGAGCAGAAAAACATATGCCCACTACAGATAGGGTCTTTCCATCCTTCTTGCACCTGGCTAGAGTTTCTTTAACTATGGGGTCAAATAAAGATGATCCGTCAAAGGGAGTATTGATGAAGGAAGACTTAAATTGCTCTGCAAACTCACACAAGTGCATTCAGGTGTGACACTTTATGGTAACACCTGAACCAGCTGTCCTGGTCATCCCTTTGGCTGCATGCACAATGAGCCTCATTGATGAGTTAGAAACAGACTCCAGGGTGGCTAGCTGAGAGGCGACTTTATCCTGTACCTCCTCAGACACAGCTCCTGCAAGGGTATTAGACAACTCCTTGATCAGATCCCTCTGGAGCCTAGTGAAATGTGCCATAAAATTCAAAGACCTTAGGGCAAAGGTCAATGAAGCGTACACCTGCTTTCGAAATCTGTCCATCATCCTAGACTCTCAGTTAGGGGGATGAACAGTGGGACTCTCATTGTCAAGTGCTAAGCCCTCGGCCCAATGCTGGTGTTCTTCAGGGACTGACAAAATTTTGTCTCACCCCTGAGGAATTGGCTCTGTGGAATCAGGAGCCTTCCATGTCTGCTGCACAATCAATTTGACTGTAAGTGGGAGGGGTCACCCAAGAAATAGATGGGTGAGCACCAAAACTTTGCAAGTACATGGATTCCTCAGAGGTCAGGTCTTTGGGCTGTCAGTTATCCCTCTATTTGAGGATCTTTAAAATATCTCCAAAGGAGATGTCTTCTGGGGGCGAATGGGGGGAACCCTCCCCATCATCGACGTCCATGTCTTCGGTGACAGATTCTTTCAGGGAATTTAACTGCTTCCTCTTGCAAGTCTTCTTCCGGGGTGGCTCCTCATTGGGGATCTCTGAGGAGACCTCCGAAGAAGAGGGGCCTTGTACAGAGGTAACATGCAGCTTTGGTGCTTGCTGCCCAGGTGTGGAGGATGCTGGCAGCTCTGTGCAAGAAGGAGTCTGGGAATAAAACTTCCACACTGAAGGGGCCAGCTGAGAGCCTGCAGAGGCCAACACCCTCTGCATAACCTGGAAATCAGATGCCCCCCCCGAAGAGGGATGGGTGCCTGGAACAGAGAAGATCAACCTCACAATCAAGGTCATACCCTGCTCCGAGAGACCCACCTCTGAAGCAGGATCTGAGGAACAGCCCACAACTGCTGACATTCCCAGAGTTAAGGATGGGTCCAAATAAAAGGGCGGGGCTGATCTGAAACCCTCAGGCCCGACAGCAGAGCCACTGCACCAGTAGTCCACCAGTTCCAAAGGAACTGAAAGAAGTCAGGGAAGATCCTGAAACTGAAGGGGGAAGGGCTGTCTGTATGAGCTGGGCCCAGACAATATAAACAGGAAGAGTGAACATCAGAATTGGGCATCTTCCATCCGCAATTCTGGCAGTGTTTAAACCCTCTAGTACCTTTTGGATTTTAAGCCATGTCACCAAACAGAAGGACAGAAGTCAACTGGCTTGAACACTCACATACGCACACACACACACACACACACACACACACACACACACACACACACACACGCACACACACATGATAGAAGAGGAAAACTATCAACGTGGGAGATAGTGATACCAAAATATTGGTAAAGGGAAAGAAATTGCCAACTATGGTAAGAGAGAGAGAGAGAGAGCTGCCTAATGAGGTAGAGAAGGAAAGGGGGTGCTACCAGCGATGGTAGAGAGAATGCCATATGGTTTGGGAAATAAACTCACTCAACCAGAAAAAATGGGTAGAGACACATAGAAGGGAAATACAAATATAAATGAATAGAAAAGGATGAGATCAACTTTCAAAAAATAAAGAAATTTTACTTAGCTGTGAGAGAAATGACTGACGCATCTTGTGACAAGAGCGACAAATGAGATCTGAGGTAAAATGGAGAGGGGTACTGTGGGTACAGTCTTAGCTCAAGAGTTTTTGGCTGGCAAGAGCTGTATAATGGCTGAGCCGGTTCTGAGGATCAGAACTGAGTACCCAAAGCTCAAGGATGAATGAAGACTGCCAACATCAGGTTTCATGTTTAGAAAGAATAGATGAATTCATGGAACTGAGTTTTAGCAACGTAATACATTTCAGGTACTGAATTTCATTGGCTTTACAAATCTTTTCTATATTTCTTTTTAGCACACAATGCAATAGTTACTTGAAAGGTAATATGCACATCCATATGTCATTTTGTTTGTAATGCAGCCACTTGTGAGATACATGACGTATTTTCAGCAACAAAATCTGAATATGAATGATGACTGAATGAATAAATCAATCAGTCAATAGATGGAACACAATGGTGATCATATATAAAATGCGAAACCATGACTAAACATTATTGTTTAACTTGCTTTTCAAATAGATCTAGGGAACTGAAGTGGTAGTGATTTCATCAAACTCCGCTTCAATGCAAAAAAAGAGGCATAACTGGAATTTTGATTTTCACAACTCTATAAACTGTGCTCATGCTCTGTCCCCTGCACTAGCCTAACTTATATAATTCACTCTGATACTGTTGCACCTCAAAGGAGCTTTCCCACCATGACCAGTGCTCATTTCAGGCAACCATGAAGCATCTCAGAGCTGATTTTCACACATTTATAACATCCTGTGTCTGTGATTTCACATTGCTTTGCTTTGCAGTAAACTCTCAGTTAACCGGCACCCATGGGGATTGGTAGATGCTGGGTAACTGTAGCTTCTGGTTGCTTGAGAGTTACTATAAAAAACAGGCCTGACTAACACTGTATCCTATATTATTTGTTTGGTTTGACTTGTACTCAGGTTGGGAAGAGAGGGAATTCATTCCTATCCTCCTTTTTAAAACTCTAAAATTATAAAAATGTAAAGTATATCTCTGCAAGGGGAAAACAGAAAGTGCAACACATAAACATTGTACTGTATTCTTCGATATTTTTTTTGCCAGTTGCATGAGTTAACTGAGAGTTTACTGTAGTTAGTACAAACTGGCTATGAAGGAGAAGTATGTTTTAAAATAAAAACATTTTGACAAATAATTCTAATTATTATTGTTGTTGTTTTGAGTTGTTCAAAACGTAAAACAGAAACTAGGAAAGATGCATTGCAAGAAAGCCACAGTACTTTATGCTGTCTGCATCTAACTACAGGATTCTACAGACCAGCTTCGTATCTTTCTGTGCAAGTCTTATTCCTTGGTCATTCATGGAAATCAGCCTCTGTTCCATATCATTTTGACACAACTAAGTAAATAAAAATCAATAAAGTCAAAATTACAAGGCATTATATAATTAAAGTGCTTACTTACAGTCTCTATAAATGACAACAACACTTGGCACAAAGATGCTTGCTAATTTCTAAAGTGGCTGGGATCACCCAGTGATTTCCATTTTGGTGATTTGTAACAAAATATGATAAACTCAAGAGACTGGGGAACTTACTTTACTCGGGTGTTTTTGGTGACCTATTCTAGTTCATGTAATCTGCAAGATGTACAATGTTTTAATGATTAGCATGGCACCTTTCTTCCTAACACAAGTTAACTCTGCACAATCCAGCTGGTGGCAGTGGGGTGGCAGTAACAGGAGGCAGTGGTCACAATTCCGTCTGGTCAGAACCTACAGAAACTTATCCGCACTCCAAATATAGCCTAGATGCCAACTTCTTACAGAAAACAAAATGATCACATATATTGACAGGATGTTACTTGTATAAACCATCGTCTAGTTATGTTTTAGTTGACTTACTCAATAGTCATTCTGGCTACTGATTCAAGTGAGCTGTACCCAGCTGCAGTGAAATTGTCTTTATATCTTTCCATCTTAATTGCTTCTAGCCAGTCTGCCACTGAGCGAAAAGTGGTGAAGTCAGGTGTATTCTGGTCCAGTAGGGGACTGGCTGGTCTGTACATTAGAAAGGAAAAAGGAAAAAAAATTATATGAGCACATAAGAGAATGCATTTACTTCAGTTAAAATAAAAACAAGACTATGTCATCCATGTGTCTATTTTCCCATATATTAATTCAATACGAGAAAAATACACTTGAATATATAACTAAATCTTGACTCATTGTATGTGTGACTTGTATTTTAACACTCAGTTTAAAATACAAATTGTGCAATTATCAGTGCCATTTTAAGGAACTTAAGCATCTGGATATATAGCTTTTCAAATTGTTCAGTCCTATGCCCACAACACTTACTATTACCTAGGAATTCTCTCCCAGATGATAGGATGGTTTCTTCAACTAAATATATCACGCAAAGATTTGTGGAAGCTAAGCATTTCAAAACACAATTACCTACAACCTTATACCCAGATATGTGTGCCTAATATGTATTAGGCATTATCCAACTTCTGAACGTATGACTCATGGATACATTGTTTAATTCTTTACCTCAGTACATGGAATATTCATATACAACAAACCCAGCATCTCTTTAAAAGGAACCTGAATGTGTAGTACTGTGAACCAGTTGCAGGCCTTATGCAACCAAT
>NC_056725.1:1455667178-1455704678 GCF_019279795.1 Protopterus annectens | reverse complement strand
TCATTCTGAAAGTACACAAGATGTGGTCCATAAAGGAGACACTGGCACTTGTTCAGCATGAGTTTGGGTAATTAACAGATAAAACCTCAGGATTCATGAAGCTTGCGCCAGGTGCAGGCGTAGCATCGGCGCTCTAACACCAAAGATGGCCGCCGAGCAATTTAGTTACAAGCTGTTCCCACGTGCACTACCTGCGTATGTTACACCCGCACAACTCCTGAGCCTTGCATGCTAATTACCCCATGTGCAGCAGTGTAGCATGCAAATGAAGGTATGTAGCGATTCAGAAAGTGGTGCAGGTGTAGCATAAACATGCAGAAATGTAAACCGTAGAAAACGGTTTACATTTTTGCAAACATAAAATCGGAGCCATGACACCCGACCAAACACATGTATTATAATGTTAACATATGCCAATGGCTAAATATATAGCCATTGGCATAAAAAACATGTACAAAATATAAAATTAACATTTAATATATATAGTCGCACTATTGCGACGTGGAAGTGCAGGGCAGCAGTGCGCAAAGGGGATCGCAAGGAATATATAAAAATACAGAATACAACTGCAATGAAACACATATCACGATTTCCCCATAATAGTCAATGGCAGGCATACTACACCATACTCATGGAGCAAGGGTTGCTAAGGGGCAGTGACAGTGCTATGTGCAGTAGCTAGGAATTAGTAGGCAATGCCATGCAAATGAAAGGAGTAATAGTGAATCGCAAATTCACCGCTGGTGTAAGGATGCACCTCACAGCGTAGCATTATAACACCGAGGTGAGCCCTTGAGATAAAGATGACATCAAGAGAGGGGTGTGTCGCCATTGCTGTAAGCACATTGGAGCATTGCTAAACCGGTCTGCCCCTAGCTAGGCAAAGCTGCAGGATAGGGGTGTGTCGAATTTCCCATAGCTAGGCTTAGCTGAGATTACACAAGATAACCGAGTATGCTTGTGAACGGAGATGAAAACACGCGTAAACCAGGTAAACAGGTATGCATGGCACGCACTGCAGCTGAAACAGGAAGGATATAGGAAAGAAATAAGGAAATGCTGCAGCAGTGAAATTGGAGTACAAATGACTAATTAACACCTAGGAACCTACAGTGGGCCATTGACAACAGCTAACAAGGCTGCAAGCAGCTACCTGCAGAACAGGGAAGGGGAGGGGCTGTACTGCAATGAAAACAGCAATGTGTCAAAGCAGAACAAAGGCGATATGCAGTATATCAGCTACAAGGCACATTTCGCCATGACTGGGTAGGGAAAGTACAAAACAAGAAAGATGGCAGGTGGATGCATGCCTGATAATGGGAGGGGATCCAGGTCTAAAATTGAATTAAAGGGCAATAGATTAATCAAGGCAGGCAAGCAGATCTCCACAGTAAAGGCCCCACACTTTAGTACTCATTGCAAAACCCATAATTAAGACACACAGCAGATGAAATAGCTCTTACACACCCAATTACATCAGCAGCATCCATAGCACAATACTATAAAGTGTGAAAGCACCTCACATACATTTGTTTATTCCCATACACTCTACACCAGTGGTGTATACAGATGGGGAACTTTTATTATGTACATGTTAGAGGTTGCCATAGCTTTGATCCACCAGCATGTGTTGGAGACTGAAGGTGGTGTGTAGGATGATGCACATGACCACCACAGGCACCAGAGGAGGAGGAGAGTTTTCAGACCCGGAGTAACCTACTAGGGCTAATTGAACAGGAGAAAGTAGAGCTTTACAGGGTGGACAGGGACACCCTACAGCAACTTGTGGGGCTGTGCCGGCCATGCCTCAGATCCAGAACAAACAGAGGGGAACCCATCCCAGTGGATATGAAGGTATGTGTAAGCCTAAGAATACTAGCTACAGGTTCCTTTCAAAGACCAACTGGGGATACCATGGGTCTCTCACAGGCATCAGCATCCAGGGTACTACACCAGTTCCTGGATGCCATGTTACCACATGCCAATGAGCACATATACTTCCCCTAAACACAGGAGGAGTTAGTCAGCAATATGCGTCTCTTCCACCGTGTGGCAGAATACCCGGAAGTACTGCGTGCAATAGACTGCATGCACATACACATCAAGTCACCACCCGGTGAGCACGGTAGGCGCTACATAAACCGCAAGGGATATGCCTTCATCAACTGCCAGGTCATGTGCAATGCCCAGGGCATTATCATGGATGTGTGTGCTGGCAGCCCTGGAAGCTATCACGACTTCCACATCTGGCATGCCTCACAGCTGTATCGGTTATTTGCCAGGGGGGACATCACAAATGGCCACCTGGTGGGGGATGCTGGCTATGCACTGAAACCGTGGATGATGACTCCCATCAGAAATGCACACACACCCATGAAGGAATGCCATAATGAGGCACACGCGCAAACCATAATCACCATATAGCATGTGTTTGGGATGCTGAAATCACGGTTCTGTTGCTTGGACATATCTGGTGGAGCCTTGCAGTACTCTCCAGGCACATGTGCCCACATCTTCATAGTGTGTGCCATGCTACACAATATGGTCCTGTGGAAACAGCTGCAGCAGGGACAGAATGGTGAAGGCCCTCACAGCCCATCACCACTGCCAAGGGCCCCACTGGCACAGAGGCACTCAGACCACGAACACCATGAGCCAGTCCCAGTAGGCAGATGGAGGTGTGCCCAGTATGCCCATGCCCTAGCAAAGAGGGAACATATAGCACACACACTGACAGTGTAGGCACCTAGGGACTGACACCTTTCTCCACCTGCACACACAGTAAAAATGGATGGCAGACACACAAGACTACCTATAAATTGACATGTATAGGCAGTCTACTGTGTGCATCCAACATAGGCAGCCCTCATCTATTGCACACACAACAGCCATTGGCACATTGCAAGTCAACACCTGAACAGTAAATTAAGCTATCAGCATATGCAGATACTGTATGTATAGATTCATAGGTAGGTACATGGCCAACTGCCAGAGGCCATTCATAAGGCAAACCAAAATGTGTCAACTTTTGCCACCCCATTGATTCAATAACCATCCCTCTGTGAAGCAGGGCCAATGGCAGAATCCCTGGGGTGCATCTACTTTTCCCCATTCACCCTTCAAGGTTTCTCTTGCAGAGTGTTAGTGAGGGGCTCTGTATAATTCAGTTAGGGTTGTTGTTCCAAAGTATGAGGAGTGTCTGTGACAGGAAGCTGTCCCTCCAGCATCTTCCAGTTATTGTTGTGGCAAGGTCAGCTCACTACAGTGTGTGGCTCACTGTGACATGGATTCCCATAGGTGGAGCATATCCATCAAGCCTGAGTTCAACATGGCTGTGTTGGCCAGTGGAGATCATTTTTGGGTAAACGAGATGCCACTGAGTAAAGCAGTTCATTCATTCTGGCTGCATAGGCCATATGTTGGAGGCCAGTATTCCCCATGGTGAGGTACATTCGTGGACAACCCAGCTGTTGGACGTGTCCTCTGAAGTACATCCCACATGGGTTACTATACCCTATGATGGGATTGATGAGTGATGAGTAAAGGGGCACTATAACCCCAGTATGTCTAGATGGGAATCCTTTAGTAATCAGATGGCCTACATAGAAGGATGTCCTAACTACTGTAGAGATATGATTGTCAAAGGGGAGATCACTATCTACCTTAGTCCCCAGATACCCCATTACCTCACCTGTATTAAAGTGGCTGCCGCTCATGTGTTAATATGTGGGTGCCAATTCCAGAATGGAATGACCATGCAGTTAGTGGCACTTGGCTGGAGGCCATGTCATTGGCACACTGTGACATTCTCTGTGAGGCCCCTTGAGGGATGTCCGTGTCAGCTGGACTATCAATCATGGCTCCCAGTTTGCAGTCATTGCCAAACATGGTCTGCCGTGGTCCACCTGTGTTTGCCTGTACATCTGAGATGTACATGCCAAACAGTAGGGCTCCCAGGACTGAGTCCTATGGGACACCAGTCATGACTGTTCAAGAGTTGGACCTGGAGACCGCTAGTCGTACCATGTGGGTTCTGTGTGTAAGCCCGTTGGCAACCCAACCTGTGATGTATGGGTAAATGTACAGGCTGGTGTGTTTATCAATAATACCTCAGTGGGGCATGGTGTCAAAAGCCTTTGAGAGGTCCAGGTAGTATGTGTGAACCACCTCCCACATCATCTAATGTCTTGGTGACTGTATGTAAGACGTCAAACAGGTTCAGTAGGCATGAACTACACTCAACCAAGCTGACCTGGGTTGGGTCACGTATTCAAAGGTTACCAATGTCATTGTTAATGAGTGCCATGATGATGCGAACCATACCATTGCAGACCAGGCTAGTCAGGCTTATGGGGTGGTAGTTGTGATTTCACCTTCATGGAGTGGAATAATTGTTGCCACGTGCCATTGTATGGGCATGTAGCCTGTGGAGAGGCTGAGGCAGGAATGCTTAATTAGGTGGGGAGCAGGTTGTCTTGTACAGTTTGCAAGATGCAGTCTGGGTCAACATCTGCCTCCACTGACACTGTGTTCTGCTGTTAGAGAGGGCCATTTCCACCGGTGTGTCTCTGATGGTTGGGATACTGTACCTTTCGGGTAGTGTTGTGGGCTCTTTAGGGGGTGAAGTATGCACCAAATGTATCTGCAAGGATGTTTGCCGATATCAGTAGTGTCAGAATATTTTATGCTATATTTCACCGGCACAGTGCAAATCTGTGTGTCGCCACATAGATCCTTGACATAGAAAAAGAAGGCTTTGTGGTTATCTTTTGAATACTTGCGTATTCTCCTGCTGATGTTAGCCTTGGATGATGTCATGAGGGACCTATGTATCATACTAATAGTGGTCATGGATGTCTGCCCTTCGTGGGATTTGCTGTGTGGCTGGAACACTGTCCTACTTCTGTAGTATAGCCTTATTGCAGAGGTCCACCATAGCGGTGTCCTTGTCTAGGAGGAGTGAGCCTTGGTTTACCAGTGATGGGCACGATCCATACATCCGTATAGGTGCTTATAGACTGCATTCGTAAATCTGTCTGTATTTTGAGCAGTGTTTCCCCTTAGTGTGGGGGCAGTTATAGAAAAACGATTCACATATGTTGGGATACATGCATAAAGTTAAAGTTGCATTAAAAAGAAGCAAAGTAACAATTTTACATTGATAGAGTTCAATAGGTCAACAATTAACATTTTTTGTTTGTATAAAATTGTACAAATGCATAGTAGACAAATTGGAGAGAGAGGTGTAATGAGGTACTATGTATGGTCCTTTTGAGGGTACATAAAGGGAAGGAAGACTAGGTAGGGTCATGGCAAGGGCAGATTCTGGAATTGAGAAAATAAGCTTTTAGTTCATTTTTAAAGTGTGAGGTATGGGAGATTGAACGTAAGTCAAGGGGAAGTTTGTTATGTGTGTGTGTATATATATATATATATATATATATATATATATATATATATATATATGTATATATATGTGTGTGTGTGTGTGTGTGTGTGTGTATGTATATATATATATATATATATATATATATATATATATATATATATATATATATGTGTGTGTGTGTGTGTGTGTGCGTGTGTGTGTGGGTATATATCTTTTTCTTTTGGCTGCTCCCGTTAGGGGTCGCCACAGCAGATCAACTGTTTCCATTTCCTCCTGTCCTCTGCATCTTGCTCTGTCACACCAACCACCTACATATCCTCCCTCACCACATCCATAAACCTTATCTTAGGCCTTCCTCTTTTCCTGTTACCTGGCAGCTTCATCCTTAGCATCCTTTTCCCAATATACTCTGCATACCTCCTCAGCACATGTCCAAACCAACATAATCTTGCCTCTCTGGCTTTGTCTCCAAACCTTCCAACCTGGGCTAAGCCTCTAATATACTTATTCCTAATCCTGTCCATCCTTGTCTCACCCAGTGCAAATCTTAACATCTTCAACTCTGCCACGTCAAGCTCTGATTCCTGCCTTTTTGTCAATGCCACTGTCTCCAACCCGTATAAAATAGCTGGTCTCACTACTCTGTTGTAGACCTTCCCTTTCACTCTTACTGGTACTCGCCTGTCACAAATTACTCCTGACACTCTTCTCCACCCACTCCATCCTGCCTATACTCTCTTCTTCACCTCTCTTCCACGCTCACCATTACTCTGAACTGTTGATCCCAGGTACTTAAACTCATTCACCTTCTCCACCTCTACTCCCTGCATCCTCACCATTCCTCTATCCTTCCTCTCATTCACACACATATATTCTGTCTTAGTCCTGCTGACCTTCATTCCTCTTCTCTCTAGAGCATATCTCCACCTCTCCAAGGTCTCCTCCACCTGTTCCCTACTCTCACTACAGATCACAATGTCATCTGCAAACATCATAGTCCACAGGGACTCCTGTCTGATCTCGTCTGTCAACCTGTCCATCACCATTGCAAATAAGAAAGGGCTCAGAGCTGATCCTTGATGTAATCCCACCTCCACCTTAAACGCATCCGTCACTCCCACCGCAGACCTCACCGCTGTCACACTACCCTTGTACATATCTTGTACCACTCTTACATACTTCTCTGACACTCCTGACTTCCTCATACAATACCACAACTCCTCTCTAGGCACCCTGTCATATGCTTTCTCTAAATCCACAATGACACAATGCAACTCCTTCTGACTTTTTCTGTACTTATCCATCAACACTCTCAAAGCAAACATCGCATCTGTAGTGCTCTTTCCTGGCATGAAACCATACTGCTTATCACTAATCATCACCTCCCATCTTAACCTAGCTTCCACTACTCTTTCCCATAACTTCAAGCTGTGACTGATCAGTTTAATCCCTCTGTAGTTACTTCAGCTCTGCACATCACCCTTATTCTTAAAAATCGGTACCAAAACACTTTTTCTCCATTCCTCAGGCATCCTCTCACGTTCCAAGAATTCATTAAACAATCTAGTTAAAAACTCCACTGCCATTTCACCTAAACACCTCCATGCTTCCACAGGTATGTCATCTGGACCAACAGCCTTTCCATTCTTCATTCTCTTCATAGCTATCCTCTTTCCAGATGTCACACCAAGCACCCTTCTAGCCATCTCTGCTGTAGTTACCCAGATATTCGGTAACTCTTCACTGCCACGCAGTGCCTATCTTAACTCTTCCCTGAACATCACCTCACAATTACCCTTTTTCAATTTCCACCATTTGATCCTTGGTGCTGCCCTCACACTCATCCTCCTCTTCTTGATCACCAATGTCATCCTACAAATCACCATCCTATGCTGCCTAACTACACTTTCCCCTGCCACCACTTTACAGTCTCCAATCTCCTTCAGATTGGTCCTTCTACATAAGATATAATCCACCTGTGTGCATCTTTCTCCACTCTTGTATGTCACCCTATGCTCCTCTCTCTTGTTAAAATACGTATTCATCACAGCCATGTCCATCCTTTTCACAAAATCCACTACCATCTGACCTTCTGCATTCCTTTGCTTAACACCATACCTACCCATCACTTCCTCGTCACCTCTGTTCCCTTCACCAACATATATCTATATATATGCATGTGTGTATGTATATATACATATATATGTATATATATATCTATATATATATATATATATATATATATATATATATATATATATATATATATATATATAATATATATATATGTATGTATATAGATATATACATTATTGCATATGTTTGTCTGTACCTCCATAGATGTGTAGATGTTTTAACCCAACTATATATCTACATATATATGTAGACCTGTATATATTGACATGTCTCTTTGTATCTCTCTCTCTATATATATATATATACATATATATATATATATATATATATATATATATATATATATATATATATATATATATATATATATATATATATATATGAGCATACACCTTTAATTGGATACATGGCACGTTGTCCTATTTCAACACATTCCTCCCTTTTGTGTTTTAACCTGTCTGCATACCCAACTGGGATAGGTACATCCCAGGTAGCTTAGTGTTAGGTTATTCTGAGGATGGAGTACATGGTGGCGGGTTCTACTCCTGGAAGGTGTTATTATTTTACCACTCAGAGTAGGCACTGGTAGGGAAAGTGTGAATAACACACATTTACGCAGTTTAAGCAGGTTTGCATGACGTTAAGCAAGGTCAAACATGTGAAGCGCTTCTCCGTTTACCATGTTTCAGCACCGCTTACCTTCGTGCAAACACATGGAAACCCACTTACAACTGCTTGAGTGCTTTAATCCACCTGCATCCAAAAACCCTTATTCTGGCCTCAAAATAACTTAACAGCCCTTGAACCCAGGACCATGCACACCGCAGTCACTAACTTTACCACTAAGGCATCTGAGATATGTATGAATGTTATGGTGTTTAGAATATACATTGTACTACAGACATTCCTCACTACTGAAAACAAATGTGACAGTCAGTTGGTGTACATATGTCTGATGCATGTTGATGTTCATATGTTTGTGAAAGTAGGTGTTGCAATGTGACATGACAGGGTATATAATGAATGAGTAAGGGTCTTCCTTTGTGTCCTTTTTATATTGCCCCCATACTCCATGTATGACCCTCCAGTTCACTTACTGGACATCCGACCCAGGCCCTCCTTGATGCATGATTGCATTACCCATCATTTCTCCCCCACCCCAATCTTCATATACACAACAACCACCCCTTCTATGGTGAATTAGGTTAATATTAATTGTTATAATACCAGAGCTGCATATGTTTTGTGTACACTCCAATTCCTTTGGAGTGCTTCTCTGTCACGAAGTGTGTTCATAGATGTTTCTATATATGGCTATAGAAGTAACTGTATAATATATATATATATATATATATATATATATATATATATATATATATATATGTATGGGTCTACCTGAGATGGTCGACAGGCCATATGATCGACACTCATTTGGTCGACAATTCATTTGGTCGACAGACATGTTATGTAGGGGGCTTCGCCCCCCACACCCCCCTAACTATATATATCAACTCCAGGGTCGCACAAAGTACAGTTTTGTACCTACCATAAATATAGATATTCGAGTGCTAATACAGCTGCAGTCATAACAGATGGGTTCTCCTGCCATCAGGCGGGTCCTCGGTCGGCCGAATTCCAAAGTCTAGGTCCGGCGTCAGTTGTTGTCACTTCTTCCCTGACGTCAGTGTGACAGGGGTATAAAAGAACCAGCCGACGCCATTTTCTTCAGTTTTTCTTGCCCCAGATGTCAAGTGCCCCCAGAAGGAAGGCAATACATAAATTTGTGTAATAAAGCAATGCCATATAATCAAAATACAATAGTGCAAGCAAATACATCATGAATGAATACCCCAATCAGGTTGTATGAGGAGGTGTTAGCCAATAGGCCTGTCCCAAGAGGGGAAGGAGGGAGGGAAACCTGGACTGCAGCTGTATTAGCACTCGAACATCTACATTTATGGTAGGTACAAAACTGTACTATGTTCATCGTGCATACAGCTGCAGTCATAACAGATGGGTAGAATCCCAAAGCGAAGAAAGGGGTGGTAGGCACTAGGTGGAATTAGGAGGAGCCAGAATGCCCTGCAAGACTGCAGTGGCAAAGCCCGCTCTAGATTTGGAGTATAATGGAAGATGGTAGTGCTTGGAGAAGGTATGCACAGAACTCCAAGTGGCTGCTTCCAAAATATCTTTGGTAGGAACGCCTCTGAGAAAAGCTGCAGAGGTAGCCGTGACCCTTGTGGAGTGAGATCTGATGCCTGTAGGTACAGTTTTGCCATGAAAAGAATAGCAAAAGCGTATGCAGTGGGCTATCCATTTTGAGATTGTCTGTTTGGAAATTGGCTTCCCTTGAGCTCCTATAGCATAGGACACAAAGAGCTGTTCTGATTTTCTGAAAGGCTTTGTTCTGTCCAAATAATAACGCAGTTGTCTGTGGATGTCCAAGGAATGTAGTAATCTCTCCCCTTTGTTTTGAGGATTAGGATAAAAGGTAGGTAAGTGTATAGCCTGATTCAAAGCCACCCTGGATACCACTTTTGGCATAAAGGACGGGTTGGTTCGTAAGGAAACTCTGTCCTGATGGAAGATGATAAAAGGCTGCACCGCCATGAAAGCTTGTAGTTCCGATACCCTACGAGTTGAGGTAATAGCCAGAAGGAAAGCTGTTTTCCAGGACAAATATTGCAAATCTGTTGAGGCAGCTGGCTCAAAAGGAGGCAAGGTCAGCTTTTCTAGAATGAAATTGAGATCCCAAGCAGGTATTGGTTGTTTCCTTGGGGGTTTTAGATTCTTAGCCCCTCTGAGGAATTGTCTTAAGAGGGGGTGAGAGAATAAGGGTGGATCAGTGTTGTATTCTGCAGAAATGGCTGAGGCATGGATTTTGATGGAGGAGAATGAAAGTCCACTGCTTAGCAGCTCAGCTAGATACTGTAATATCTGAGGTAAATTCAGTTTTCCTGGATCCTGGCCCTTTTTCTCATTCCAGACACAAAACCACTTCCATTTTTGCGGAGTAAGCTTTTCTAGTAGACGGCCTTCTGGCCTCCAAAATGACATCCTGCACCTCCTTGGAGAGTAGGGTCTGTTGTGATGCTAAGGAATCTTCCATGCGGCTAGATTGAGTGTTTTTAGCTGACTGTGAAGAGTTTTGAAGCTGTGCTGAGTCAGAAGAAGAGGCATTAGAGGCAGGGTCCATGGTGGGGAATGCATCAGGCTCCTCAGGAGTGGGTACCAGTGTTGACTTGGCCAGTCTGGAGCAATGAGAATCATCTTTGGTCTGTCTGCTCTGATTTTTAATAGAACTTTGGGCAGCAGAGGAAGAGGTGGGAAGGCATAAACTGTCATTGATGTCCAACTGAAAGAGAGCGTCCACTCTCCAGGCCTTTGGATGAAAAATCCTTGAGCAGAATTTTGTCAATTGGTGATTTTTGTGGGAGGCAAATAGATCTATGTCTGGCCTTCCCCATGCTTGAACTATCTCTGTAAAAACTTGAGGATGCAACTTCCATTCGTGTGGATCTGTCATATTTCTGCTTAGGTTGTCTGCCAGCGTGTTTTCCTTGCCTGGCAAGTACTGTGCTTGAAGTTCAATTTGTAAGTCCAGGGCCATGTTCCAAAGTGACATGGCCAGCCTGCATAGGGGGTATGAATGGGTTTCTCCCTGTTTGTTTATGTACCACATTACTGTGGTGTTGTCCATCCTTATCAATAGTTGACCTGGTTGCAGAAGGTCTTTGAAAGCTATAATAGCATTTATTACTGCTAGCATTTCCTTTTGATTGATGTGAAGGTGCTTTTCTTTTTGGGACCATTTGCCCTGAATCCACCGATCTGTCATGTGCGCCCCCCAGGCGTAGTTCGAGGCGTCTGTTGTGATGACTTGATTTGCTTGAGGCTTGCTGAATGGGAGACCTGTGTTTGTTTGGCATGCTTGAGCCCACCACAGAAATTCCTTTTGAAGACATGGAATTAGTGGTATTATTGTTTCCAAACTGTGGCTGTGTTGAGACCATAGGTTTTTCAGGTACCATTGAAGTTTCCTCATATGCAGCTTTGCACATGGGATTAGTAAGATGCAAGATGCCATGAATCCCAGAGCCTGCAGGATTTTCCTTGCAGTCAGCCTGGTGAAATTTGCTAGTGTTCTGAAGTATTGAGTTAGTTGCCCCTGCTTCTCTGGCGTGAGGTAGGCCATCTGGGTGTTTGTGTCCAAGTTGGCACCCAGGAAAATTATTTTCCGAGAGGGTATTAGCCTTGATTTCTTTTTGTTGATTGTGTATCCCAGAGAATTCAACAACATTATTACATAAGCCAGATGTTTCAGAAGTATGTGCTTGCTGTCCGCTTGGATCAGGCAGTCGTCCAAATAGGGGTATATTTGTATCCCTTGAAGTCTGCAGTAGGCAATTACTGATGCCAGGCATTTTGTGAATACTCTGGGCGCAGTAGATAAGCCAAAGGGCAATGCCGAGAATTGATAATGGGTTGAACCTGCAAGAAATCTGAGGTATCTTCTGCAATTTTGTCTGATTGGGACATGCAGGTATGCCTCCTTGAGGTCCAATGTTACCAGCCAAGACTCCTTGCCCAGCATGGGAAGAAGCTGCTGTAGAGTGAGCATCTTGAATTTTGGTATGAGTAAAAATGCGTTTTGGATGGATAGGTCCAAAATAGGTCTCCAATCTTTTCCCTTCCTTGGTACCAGGAATAGTCTGGAATAAAAACCTTGACCTTGTTCGTGAGTAGGTACCTCTTGAATAGCTTTCATGTCTATGAGATCTGAAATTTGTCTTTGTGCCTCTGCCCTTTGATTGTGTGGCAGGTTTGGCATGCCTCTCATTTTTGGAAGGGTGTGAAAATGGAATCTGTAGCCTCTGTTTATAATGTCCAGGATCCGTTTGTCTTTTGTGACAATATGCCAATTTTTTGAAAATAATGCCAGTTTTCCACCTAAGGGTGCTGCCATTTATGCCTTGCTTGGCATGCAAAGGGGAAAGTCATTGGGCTTGCTTTCTGAATGGCTGCAAATTATCCTCACCACCTCTTTGTGTAGGAGCTTGCCATTGTCTGCCTCTAAACGATCCTTGGGATTGCCCTCTGCCCCTCGGGTGCCTGTATCTACCTCTTTGGGGTCTGTCCGTGACTGGAAAGGACCAATTTTTGGAAGGCCAATTTCTACTGAAACGTGGGGGTTGTACTTGTAGAAAATCTTTCACTGTTTGCATTGATTTAGCCTTTTCCTCCATTTTCCTTAATACCTCCTCAGCATTAGCACCAAATAATACATCCTTTTGTAGAGGGGCATCTAGTAATTTAGCTTTGACATGATCTGGTAAGGTTTGTTCCTTGAGCCAGGCATGTCTACGTATGACTGATCCTGTAACAGCAGCTCTACATGAGGCCTCTAGAGCATCAAAACCACATTGTAAGGTATGTTTACCCACTTGTTCTGCACTATGCATCAAATCCTGCAACTCCTTCAAGTCTGGTTGTTCAGGTTGTGACATTTTTCTTCTCAATTTTGATAACAGAAACCGTTGGTACTTTAGCATATGGAACTGACAGTTTAATGCCCTCATGGTTAAGGCGGCCGAAGTATATACCTTTTTTCCCCACCTTTCTAAGGATCTGGAATCTCTCTCGGAAGGTAATGGATTTTTAGCAGTGGAGGCCTTAATTCCCTTGGGGCCCTGTGAGATAGTTTCTGGGTAAGCAGCATGGCTTTTGTATAAAAATTGGTATGAATCAGGAACCTGGTAGTGCCTGTCAGGCTTGACTGGGGCTGGAGGAAGAGAATCCGGATTAAGGCAGGCCTCCGAGTACACATCATCTAGTATGTCCAAGACAGGAGGTATAGCCAGAGGCCTGTGCTGAGGTAGCAAGAGAAATTCCCTAAGCCTTTTCTTGGAATCTGAATAATCTTGGCCTTCCCAGTGGAAGTGTTCCCTTAAGGTATGCAAAGTTTCCCCAAATGAGTAATCCTCTGGGGGGGATACAGAGGGAATGGACTCCTCTGCATCACAGTCTTCAAAAGGGGAGCAAGAATGTTCCTGTTCATCAGAGTGCTCTGATATAATGGAGCCCTGATCAGAGGAGGGGGATTCTTCCTCCACTCTGGGCCTTTTGTCCGGGGGTTTGAGAACCCCTGATAAGAGTAATTAAATCCACAGCCATTTTAAGCATCTGTTTTTTAGGCATGGGGCCTGGAGATGGGCCCTGTGTAGCTTGTCTCTTAGAATGCATGGCTGCTTTAGACTTAGTGAAAGCCTTGATGGAAAAAGTAGAGGAAGGTCTGAAGACACCTTGAGAGGAGGTAGACCTGTCCACATTTTGAGATTCACCACCAAGGGCTTCGGTATTTGTAGTCGGGGTGTGGGCCAAGGAGCCTGCGACCTCGGGCACAGGAGACACCGCCAATGAAGTATTGTCGGTAGTCAGGGGCTGCGTAGGTGCCTCTCTGAGAACCGGACCACCTGTAGTCGGCTTTGGCGTGGTGTCGGTAGAGGCCACGGACCTCGTGTGTCGGTCCTTATCTTTGCGCTTTTTAGACAAAACTGGAGTCGGAGTATCCGACGACATAATATAGTTAAATTTTTTGCCAAAATAATGCTGGGCGAACTCCGCCCGACACTTAATGGTACGTTTGTTGAATGTAGCACAAAAGCGACAGACCGAGACGTCGTGGTCTGGGCCTAAACAAGGAATACAGAGGGAATGGAAATCCTTATGCGGTATTTGCTTCCCACAAGAAATACAATTATTAACTTTGTCTGACATCGGTCTGAGGCAACAAAAGTTTCCCCAACGGGGTACTTAGCTTTCAAGAAGACTTCGGTTGCAAAATTTTCGTAATTTCAGGAGCTGGCCAACCGGCACTTGCGAACTGCTTCTGCTTCGGGCACCGCACGGCAAGAAAGACCGAAGAAAATGGCATCGGCTGGTTCTTTTATACCCCTGTCGCACTGACGTCAGGGAAGAAGCGACGACAACCGACGCCGGACCTAGACTTTGGAATTCGGCCTACCGAGGACTCACCTGATGGCAGGAGAACCCATCTGTTATGACTGCAGCTGTATGCACGATAAACATCATTGGGGAGGGGGGCAAATCTGCCTATCGACCAAATGAGTGTCGATCATATGGCCTGTCGACCATCTCAGGTAGACCCATATATATATATATATATATATATATATATATATATATATATATATAGATATAGATATATATATATGCAGACATCACTGGCATATACATCTATATATATATATATATATATATATATATATATATATATATATATATATATATATTTTTTTTTGTATTAGTTTGTTTTATATATATATATCGATATATATAGATATATAGATATATATATATATTTTTTTTCATATTAGTTTGTAACAGTAATACATCTGTAGACTGGAATGTGTTGGTTCACAAACTACAGGACATTGCAATGTACTGTACATATGTACACAAAGTCACTGTCCCATCTGTGATCATTACAGTGAAATGCATATGGTATAAGGTGTAGTCTCAAGACCATGAAACATGTGTACACCTTGGATGGCTTAGTGGTATGTCCCATGACGATAGTGTGCATGGTCCAGGGTTCGATGCCTGCTATGCTTTACAAATTTTTTTTACTGCAGAATAAGGCTCATTTAAGCAGTTGTAAGCATGTTTAAAAGTGTTTGTGTGACATTATAGCAGCAGTTAAACACAGTTAAACAAACTTTGTAACATATAACCTGTGCATGCAAACACGGACACGTCCGCTAACTACTCAGAATATATACATGTATGTGACATAACATCTCACTATGTGCTGACATAACATTATATTATCTGTTGACTGTACTCTGCTGCACACATGGGATTATATGGGTGATTCAAATGTTTATTATACAGACGATTACTACCTATATTTGCACGCTGTGGTTAAGGTATACTTTTGCACATGATAAACATCCCTGCCTTTATTGGGATTGTAACCTCGAATGCACAGATACTATGTGGATGCTGTAACCATTACACTGATGACATTAACGTTGCTTCTGCCTATTTCCTATTTAGATGATTTCTTTGTGTAAGCTAGGCTAAGCAAAGGGCGGGAGCCCCCAAACTCACTGAGCTTCACATACTCTTGAAATAACAACATATAACAAATGTACTATGAGACAGTACAATACATTCCTAACTACATTAGGCATATCCCCTCACTGACACACTTCAAGGGAGACCTTGTTGTGTGAATGGGTAACAGACTATACACCCCTGGGATCATGTGTCCCAGAAACATACAGCCAGGGGGTGGGGGAGCCTGTCCAGTTTGATAGCTGCAAGACCTGTTGGGGGAATTGAATGGTGTTGAATTGCCACATTAACATGCCCTCTTTAGATCACTAAGTGCCCCTATCACCCTCCACAACCCCAGTCTTCAACAGCTTCCAGCAACTCTGCCTGGAATTGTTTCATTGTCTTTGCTTGACAGAGGCTCAGTTACTTCATGAATGGTGCGGGAAAACGGCCAATACACTGTTTCTATGCTTCTAATTGCCCTTGGGCAGATAGGTAGTAGGCTATCTGTGAACCTCTAACGTGCAGGCCGTCACAGCCATAATATGTGAATAAACAGACCTTCAGATCACAATATACAGTGTGAACTCACTATGTAGACAGGAAACAGATGAGTACAGCAAGAACATACAGAACACTGATACTTAGTCACTCCAAAAGCCTATCTTGGAAGCTAGTAGACTTGTATAAGTTTAAGGGTTTCTATTGCTTACAACTGCTATTATATCAATATTGTTTAAAATTGTACTTGTTTTAAAATGTATTACTGGAGCTTTTCTCCTCGGGTCTCCACTGAAAATGGGCCCCAAGCCCAGTTGGACAAACCCGGTTAACAAATGTCAATAAATAAATATATATATTATATATATATATATATATATATATATATATATATATATATATATATATACACACACACACACACACACACACACACACATATATATATATATATATATATATATACACACACACACACACACACACACATACATACATGTCTGTAGACAGCATCTGAAGTGGTCATATCTGAGTATAACATGGACCATAGCAATCACACATTCCGCCCCCCCCAAACAATATGAACATAACATATGAAGAGTATATGCCAATACACTACTACAAATATGTTCTATGGACACAGTCACCAACACAACTGCAATGACTGCAAATATATATGACAGAATTACACAGACAGCTTTCATTTTGCAAATCTTTATTACATTCCGATGTATTGCCAAAAGGATTCAAGGACTAACAGTACCTGCATGCTATACAAGAAGCATTTAATAGTGCCTTAATGAAGCAGCCTGCAATTACCATAGTATAGTCCACTAAGGGATAGGTGTTCACATAAGGAAAGAACACCCACACACATATAGACATTGTATAAAGGGGTTCCTACACACTTACATGCGCTATGTACTCCCACCAACATCTACCCTAGAAACGAAATAATTACGTCATTACATATTGTCATACTATAACCAATTATGCAACTACTGTACAACATCTGCTGAAACCTTAACATACCTGAACATAGACACACTAACGTGGCCCTATGTGAAATAGTTGCCGTTATACAACTGAACAGCTGCTGATGTAACAGGGTTTGTATGAACTAATCCCGTTTCAGAGGGTTGAAGGGTTTGTACACCTGGAAGTTTTACTGAATACTGATTATTAGCACAGTATGATACACAGTAACACCAGACTATATATGTCTGGTAGGCACACTGTAAACCCCCTAACATTATATGCATAGCTATGCAGCCTTGAGCTGGTCAAACAACCTGGCCAGACTGAAAAATATGCAGAAGTATTAGGTACAGACAAACCCTGCACAAGTAGCAATGTAGACCAACTCTTCTAGGCATTACACACAATATATTACTGTTTGTCTCCATACAGCTGTTGCAATAGATTCCAAACAAAACTTCCACGCTGTCTTCCTCACAAGTAAGGCAAAAAGGACATCGCTGAAGTGGAGTACTCAATTATATTCCACTGTAGCCATGGTATTGGCTAAGGCTGTAGCAGCACAGCTGATGTGCATGTAATTAGCGACTTAGGAACACCAATTGGTCATCGGGATAGCATACATTACTGATCTGTAACTATAAAAGGTTGCCTTGTCACACATTCAAACCATCTGTATCTACCTGTAGGACAGTACAAAACACTGAAAGACGAACCAAAATGAGTATTACGCTAGTTAATAACACATCCAATTACTAAGACGGTATGCATAACTTGTAGTATGTTTGTGTATGTAATACCTGTACTGTAAGAATTACAGTGTAATCAATGCATAATGGAAATAGCTATGTTGTAGTGATGTATTGTTGAGCAGTAGTAATGCATGTAGTATTCTATGTGTGTGTACTGCTGTAGGTCACACTGCACACTCCACATACACCACAAGGGATGATATGGGCTTGGAACCCACCACTTCGCTTCCAGCCACTGCCAGTGTCAGGATTGGTCCAACAAGTATGTGCTATAACAGGGGATAGTATATGTTGATATATTGTAACAGTCGACATATGTATGGATGTACAAGTAAGATGAACATGTTAAAGGTGGGCTTACCATGCAAATATGGTGTGCATTGTGGGATATTGTGCCAATAACTGTGTAATGTACAGTATTCTAGGCAGATCTGTATTCTGTTCTACATAGCAGTTATGTTATGTTATGCAAACAGTAGTTATGTCTATTGGCAATTACAGTACTCAATGACAGGATACATAGCATTAGTATTCATCTGACAAGTTAGCAGCATGATAGCAAAGATAATTGGAAGAGCCAGGTATCTATCCATGCACATAACACATGTAAAATCCACCTCTCTACTATCGTTTGCAAGCAATAACAGCTGTGGATGTGTACATGTTATGCAAATGTGTAGTGACCCTTGTTAGAGGGCTGGGCCAAATGGCTATGTGAACACCTACATAGAATGGATATTGAGAGTACAGACACACTGGTTGAACTACCAGATTTGTGTAGCCCATCCTCTCATTGCCAACCTAACAGTTGCCTGTACATACTGTATTTAAGGTAGCAAACAGCACTGGTAATGAACAGGTTGCATATCATCTTTAACTCCAGTGTAACAACTGCAGTAGGAGTGTAAGATGTAGGAGACAGTTGCCCATGTGTAATAGCCGCATCATAGGTGATGGCTCACACTATCTGATTATATCTTGATCACGTTGATAGTGGAATCAGAGCCTATTGATACATGACTCTGTCTGGAGAGTGGGTGTCTGTGCCCAACAGAACTCATGGTCCTGGTGGATATGTGAGTATATACCCAGAGAAGGAAACAGACCTATAGACACTTGCATCATCTGTAATCAACTAACAGGACATGATGTGCTCCTCAGAGGAGGATTGCTGCTAAAGGTAGCTACAATGTTTCCGTAATAGCCAGTGTTGTCACGTCCATAACACAAATATTTACATGTGAGCATCACTGTCTAAAACATCTTCATAGGCAATACGTACACTAAATGCAGTACTTGGTACTTGTAGTACTGAATGCTCATACAGGCATGTGGCCGTCCTGGGGGAATGTAATCTCTATGCCATGTACACTGCTAGACCCACCTAACACCATGCCCCACATATTGTTTGGGATGCAGCTACAGGGGTAAGCTGGAAGACAGCCCAGTCTACAGCCATGACTGGACTGGACAGTCATGAGGTGTAGGTTAACACATGCAGCTCATCAACACAACCAACACATACCCTTACCAGAACACAGTAAGGACACCCACACACACACACACTAATGGAAATCACACACATTCACAGATGTATCTAAGTATCTGGCCAAACAAGTGACCCCCCCCCCCCAAGCAGGAAGAGACAGACACCGAAATACACCAACTGTATGACATAGTTTGTATAATTGTGCCACACCTCTGAACACATGACTGGAAACATGCTCAGCAGTACTCATTTGTGAATGTAAACTCTAGCACTATGTTACACACTGACCTATATGAGGGAATACATACTATCAGCTGCCTGTCTGCCATGATTAGCCACATACTCATACACTCAGACCACCTTTTGAACTATACACATGGTTCTGACACATTCCATGTTGTTGTTCAGGACCTGTGATGTAGCAGCCTGGACTGTATGGAAACACATGTAGGAACTGTCAGGTCTTGTAGCCCATGCAGGTATGTCCCAAGGCCTGGGTAGCATTCTGCCATTGGCCAGAATGATACTGCAGTACAGGGACAAAAGGATTGTATTCCACAATTGTCTAGTGTAGTGGTGCATGTCACAGGGTATCCAGTATCTGTCGTCCTGGAATAACATGGTTGACACCATGATGCTTTGCCAGATAGGGCCTGCACCTGTCACCCCTGGGAATCTGGATACTGCCTAGGGCTCATGCTTCCCCTATAGTGCCTTCATCATGCAAGGTTCAAGTGAGGGTCCACTGCTGTTACAGGGACAGCCAAGCCATAAACTGCGGGGCTCGCTACACAATAATACATATCAGAAACACTATACAGACACACATATGTCAATCCCTAACATGAAGAACATATCTGTGCAGTGGCTGAGACATGTTTCAACGATCCGGAGAGCACACCTGCATGACCATGTTATAACACATACCTCACCTCTTGCCCATTATCCTTTATTGGAACACATGGGCCGCAGGTGTGTCCATATTCCTGAAGGATATGTACACCCCCACGCTAACTGCACTTGCATAACATCTGATGCATTATGCTGAGCAACTACTTTTGTGCCAAAGTGGAATTCAAAATGCACCTTAAGACAGATCACCCACCAGGCCGCTGACTTCCCAACTGTCATAATGTGCTGTAATGGGGAAGATTAGGTCTGAGACAGAACCATAATAATGGCTACTCTCAACTATTCCATTATGAACTGGGAAGACTCCTCATGTACCAACATCTGCGCTCAATGCATGTTGGATTCCATCGACCCCACTGACCTGGATCACAGTAGTCACACAAACAGGGCTAACAGTATGCTGCACATAGTTTGTCTCCAATGCCAATGTCACGTTTCCTAAGAGCAGAGTGATGAGTGCCATGGCACCCATGCAGATGGACAATGCATCTGCAAATGCTGAATCCTACACAAATGAACCTTAAGCAGTCACATATGTGCAGTGATTGTGCCATTGAAACAGAACCAGGAGTCAAACCAACACAAAAAAGTAGGCAAACTGGTGGTACTATGCTTTAAACTGTACCACAGAAGGGAGTAACTGCTGCAAGAGTGAACACACGTGAGAGAAGGTGATCCCTGGTCAGCCTCAGTAAGATGCAGATGCACCATATAAAACCATACAAAGCTACTGTGAAACTAATCAGCCACATATTATGAGGCCAAGCACAGAGCATTCTATAGCTGTGTCATTAATCGTAATGGCAATGACAAGACCTGCCGTGCTGCACAGCACTATGGCATGGGAGGTACTGCACCTACAGAAATAGCACCCATTCATTAAGATAGGGTCTCAGAAAACCTAAACCCACTCCCACCTCCCTCCCACCCCCAACAGGTACACTTAGTAATATATCCATGTACGCTACAGGGCCCCTGTACTAATGACTATGCAGGTACAAGCTGCACTCTCTAAAGCCATACATACAGCTTTCATGGGACCTGTCAACATCCCAAGGTGTATCCTACACAAATATAAGAACATTCAGCTATCCACATACACATCATGTTCAATCATAGCTCCATGTCAGGCTGTGTACACACTGAATGGAGGACAGCAACAGTTATCACACCCCACAAAGGGGGAGACACCATTGATAATGGGACAGTGCACAACTACCCTGCTGAGTCTGGTCTGTACGGCCATGAACCGTGGTCAATGTAATTGATGTACTCGGTGCAGATGTAGATGACAGTAGGGTTGATTCACACTGCACATCATGACCTTGCCAGGTCGTTGGACACCATCACCCATACTGTGTTCCAGCTACACTCAGTAAACTAGGTGTATATTCCTATATCACAGGAGTGGCTGGCAACTGGACTGCTGGCAGAACCCACACTACAGAAGGTATCTGACGAATACACACACATCAAACTAGTGCCAGCCACAGTAATACAGGGGTCATTCCTTATACTCCCCCTCTTTGTTATCTATACCACATAGACTAACACAGAAGGCATCAGCTTATTGATGTTTGCAAATGACTATGAACTAGGAGCAATAGTTGACTCATTGTGTGCGTTCACCATACAGAAGGGCCTTAGTGTGTCAGATGTGTAGTGTGATGTATGGCCACAGTCTGACAGCTACTTATTGCATTGTCATCCCCTATGTTACAAACCCTGTACCCATTAACTACCACCTAGGCAGCGGTCAACATAATGGCAACTGTGTGCATGGGATAAAGCTGGACAGTACTTCCCTTTGATAGTTACGTCACCACAAAAGACAGGTAGTTATATGTGGCACCCCTAATCATGGCAGGGTGCCATCCAGGAATATAGAGATAACTGCTGAGCCATACTCAACACACATGTGACCCATAATAGATCACATAATTCCTTTAAGGGTTATTGACCATGTGTACATGGCCTACACTGCCCTTCACAATCTCTAGCTGCACCATGTAGCATGCAGCCTACCCTGAATAAAGCCATGTCCAACCCAGAAGTGTTGGACATGCTACAATTAACACATCCTGATCCCAAATAAACACATACGTCATGGACATCCACCTTTCTAGTACAAGGATCACAACATGCCTGACAGATCCCTGTCCCATACACTTAACATACTCTTGCCATACTATGCATACCTATCCAGCGAAGCTGCACATTGCCGCTCTCTGCAACATGGTGTGATGATCGCATGTCAAATATATCAGTAACCATGTGTATCAGTTCTGTGGCACTGCTTGAAATGATCACTGAAACTTACCTGTCTGTTGCCTACAGCTAGGTAACCTGTCTAGATCACTATGACCATACATGCTATAGTAGTTATCCAACCCTGCAAATACCATTAGGCTAGCTATTGTCCCATGTGTTACACATGTGCAACACAGGCTATACATGGCAAGATGTTACATAGCTGTACAGTGCCATGTAGATGTATATGACAAAACACATACATGCTTGCAAGTCTGCAGGGTCACAGATCATTTCTCTAATGGCTATGTATGACTATATATGTGGCATATACACAGCATTAAGGTCGACTGCATTAATGTGAACACATCCAGGCATGTGCTGATAGGTAAAGACACCACTACAGGCAAACGGACATGCCCACGTCAAGACAACATCCACATGGTGTATGAGCAATGTCATCAGATGACACACACATATATGGCGATAACATCACATCACGAGTAGGTGTCAAATGTGTGTGACTTATACATGTCAGTGGTGTTAGTGTCATGTAGATTTACAAAGACGTATTTGTAATCTTAATAAATGTGATACACATGTATATTCAGCTGTACTGCTGTACTTCTCTGTGAGTTCCTGTGACCTGTCTCCATCGTTATGTCTTCCAGTTATGCCATGTAGCAGACTACCGCAGTACAGCCGCTTGGAAGATGAGGTCCTCACCCCATACCTCCTCGACAACTACACGACGCTCTTCAGCCATGTGCCACAGGATGCACAGCAGTGGGATGCCCTGTGGGAGGAACTCTGCAGGAGGGTAAATGATGTTGGAGGTCACAATCGCACCTATCAGCAGGTGCGCTGACACTGCACTGACCTAATAAGACGGGTGAAACAGCGTGCTAATGCAATTGCCAGGGAACAAGGTGCAACAGGTCGGAGGTCACTCACCCAGCCCCCCACTCACACATACCGAGGAGCTACTGGCCAACCTGGGGACACCTGCAGACCTCCATCCACAAGGTTTTGTTGGTATTGTGGAGGTGGGTGTCTCTCAACCACCGAGCCTGGAGTTGCCTGGTAAGTCACTACTGCACATAAAACACAACTATATATAATCACATAGTTACATGTGTTACTGTACAATATGTAATGTAACATCATATGCAAGGCATGTATGCACACATGCCACATACTATAGTCTGTTACTCTATGCACAGATGTGCATACTCCATAGTATAGTGTATTATACTGGCGTATGTTCTAACATGGATATTGCACCCTGTAGCTATCACACAGGTGTGGATAATGATCTTACTGCTGTGACACTCCTGTTTAGGTACCTCTGGCGTTTTGCAGTGACAGCAGTCTGTGCCAGGTGAGATTGTTATTATTTACCAGGCTTGATAATGCACGGAACATATTAATTGCATGCTATCTGCCATAACACACATACACAATGTATGGTGGTCCTGTTAATGGACACTGGTCAGACCTGCAATGCATCACACTGTTTACCTATGTGAAACAATTGAAGACTATATGAAACACCTACACTAAACCTTCCAAACTGTCACTGCCAGATGTGTGGACAACAGTGAACACAATTGTGGAGGTGTGTTCCACTGCAGGGACAGGTACTACATATCAGCATTACACATTTTGGGAATACGAACAGTACTGTACAGATAACATATGTGTGCATACACACTAAATGTGTTGGAGCTGGAGTATGCCAGGCCAACAGGATACACCCTTGTGAAGTATACCCTTGCTATGAATGTCACACAATGTCATGTGCTATCAGACATGTCCAGGACATGTAGTGGGCTGACTGCAACATTGCTCAACTATCCTGCAAAACATGTCTCACATCCCATACATACCACCCATTGTCTGCATAACCCTGTCCTCTATGGGGCATATGACATCTATGGGTGTATATCATATGGGATAACACTGACATGTGAAATAAGATGGCCATCACAACCATTGGACTGAACATGTGTACACATGGCCATGGAGGATGGCCAGAGACATAAAGCAACACACACAGTAGAAGTGACGTACATGTGTGTACACCCTGTTGTACGCTGGCTCGACACAATACAACTATGGCCTTTTTGTAAAGGTGATATTGCAGATGTGAAACACTAAGCATCATACAGGCTTGTGCACAGCTTGTGTAGGCATAACATGAAACTACCATAGAACATGTTTTGAACATCTGGAGTGCATCACTACATGGAAGCATTCGCCAATACAGTATCCAAATACATACATGTGTTACACAACATACACATACATCCACATCAAGTCACAGATACAGTGCATTCACCTTGCTGGTGTCAGACATCACTGTCATGCCTGCTCATGTGTGTGAGGTACACAGATGGCATGTGGGACATAGAGTACTTGCAAGTTAGCCATGTGTGGGCATAGTTGCCAGGTATCAGTAAAATGGTTGCAGATGTGCAGGGGTGTCATCCGTATACCATTCTGTGACCTGTGTCATGCATTCCACATTAGGGTTTATTGTGTATACACCTCGGTGACATGGGTCACATTCCACATTATATATGTATTGTATGTGAACATAGTCAAGGCTATGAACTGTGTCAGTAGCTCACACTGTATAGCAATTGTGAAGACACGTGATGCCCTGCAATGGCTATGCACATCAGCTCAATGTGCAGTATGTCCCTGCATATTCGTAGGGTGGACAGACAACACTGCATCAGCTGAAGGCCCATGTTAGTATAACACATCCCTGCATTGCGGCACCATTACCATACTGTAGACTGGAAAGGACACCATTGTGTTACACATGTATGCATGTCATTCAACACATCAGCAGAAGATATGTCATACTACATGTGACTGACAAGGTCATACGCCACACAGCAGGCCATTGTACTGTAAACCTGTGCTGGTCTGTGGCACCATTGCAAAGTAGGGACAGCCATGCCAAACATGTGTGTACAGCCACATGCACAATGTCTACACTCAGCTCAGGGTTAGGTGGAATAATGTTGAGCAGACATGCACTGGTTTTGGGGAGATATGCAAGCTAGGGCTCAGGCAAACATAGTATGCAATCAACATACCCTACAGCTCATGTCCTCACACATAGGGGCAGTGGCCAACACAATGCATCAGTGGCAGATGTACAAAGGTCAGCAATGGTCTGTTAACATGTGGTGTATGTTGCACACACTATGGCAGTGCAGTGCAATGGTGCAAAGTTCATGCATTGTGTTGCAGGTATGGGGCATAGGCTACTAACACAAATGGTGCAATACAGGTATGTATGTTAACCACCACTATAATTATGTAAGGTGCATGCTGTCTGCTATAACACATGCATGCTGTTGTGTGCAACTCAGGGATGTATGATAACTACCACTGTAATTGCCTAAGTTGAAACTATAATTGTCTAAGCTGAATGCCATCTGCCATATCACCTGCATGTAGCGTTCTGTGTGTGTCAATGAGTGTGCCTGTGTCTGTATGTGTGTGTGTGTGTGTGTGTGTGTGTGTGTGTGTGTGTGTGTGTGTGTGTGTGTGTGTGTGTGTGGTGGCCGAGACGCTAAGACATGTTTTATTAGAATAAATTTTTCTACGTGGAATCCTGTTGTTTTTTGATTTTAGTCTTTTTTAAGACTATTCTCTTCTTGGTTCATTGATTTTCTGGATTATGGCTTTGGATTCCATGTTGGACATTCCTAGAGTGTTTCATAATAACTCCAGTCCCTTGCAGAATAATGTTATTACCCCTCCGGTTCCTGTTGGTTCGGGAATTCAAGGTGTATCGGGTAATTTTTCACAAAGAACTTTGGATAACTTTTTATTACAAGGAGCACCTTCTTCGGCTCCCGTTTCCAATTTTTCAGTAAATTCTTCACCTAATGTTCCAGTAGTGCCTCGACAAGAACTTGTTTCAGTTCCTGCTTTAAATGCGGATACTACGAATACTGTTTTATCTACTACATCGGCTACAGCTGCTAGGAAAAACAATGATGTGCCTGCTCATTGTACCTTCCAGTTTATGGAGGAAAGACAACAGAGATTTTTTAACCTGTTTGGGGGTCTTGGAGGTGCAGCATCAGGTATGTTTTCTAAAGAGATACAAGAAAATGTGGATAATTTTGAGAAGCTTATCTTTCGTGAAACTCATTGTCATTTCAACTTATTAGGTTTGAACAGATATATTGAATTAGACATTGCCCCACGAGGGCTTAGGGTGTTTAAAAGCCCAGTTACTCCCTTTGACTTTGCAGACACCACCGATATGGTGTTTAAGGATAGATGGCTTGCTGCCGCCCATTCCTGTGCGATGGAGTGGGTTAATATATTGGTGGAAAGGGAGCGTCTGCTTCAAAATAAGTTACAGAGGGAATTACAAGATATGCATCTTAAACTGTTAGATGATATAGGAGATAGAAAAGTCAATGATATCTTTAAAAACCTGAAAGATAAGCTAAATAAATTTGAAAGTGAACAAGTAAATTTAAAATTCACTAAAATTAAAAGAGACATCCGAGACTACTCTAATGGGTGGGCATTTCTATGGAAAAATCGGCAGAACTTTCATTTCAAACGAACAGGGCAAAAAAATAATCGTAATAAAAAACAGTTCTCTGTTTCTTTTGCTTCATCTGATGGAGTAGGTTTTACTATAGATTCGGAAGGGGATATCCAAGAATTCCCTCCGCTACCAGATGCACAAGATCCACAGGCTCATAAACAGTGTTTTTATGCTAATAAAGACAATAACAAAAGAGGCAATCAGAAAAAAGGAACTGGTGCTTGTTCTCCAATGGGTGAGGGACAATTTAAGCAAATTTCGAAACGTGGTAAATGGAACTAATGTTTCTCTTACTCATACTTCTAATGTTATTAATTTATCTTGACTTACTTTATCGGAAGAGGAAATATCTGTTTTGCAGTTAGGTTTAAAATTTGTGCCATCTGTTATTCCTAGAAATTATGTTGTCAAACAGGAAGTTTTCAGATTTATTAGGAAGTTGCATTTAAAATATTATTTTAATCATGGCAATAAATGTATTCAAAATGATGATACATATAATTCAGGTAGTGATATAAGTGATGACAGCTTTTTTTCCTGTATTTCAGATGATGATGTTTTAACAACATTTAATGCTTATATTCCTTTAAATACTGAAGGAATTCAGAGCTGAAGTAAATTTATACCTCCATATACTAACACTACTATTATACAATTCTCTGAAATGTTGTACTTTTCACTTCAAGAATTAGTGAATACTTATTATATTAGTGGGTGTTCTTATAATATGACAAAAAAGAATGGTTTGCTCTGCAAAAATTGATGAATATAAATTATCTAAATATCAAGCCTTCAGATAAAGGTAATAAAATTGTACTACTTCATTATGCTCAATATTATCATATGTGTATGCAACATCTTAATGATGTGTCTACTTATCAGATTTGTGAATACAGGGATTATGTACATGCTATGACACAATTCACTGCTCTGGTTGAAAAGGGTGTACGTTTAGGTTATTTTTGTAAAAAAGACTTAGAAACTAAATTTTGCACAGATAATAGTCAATTGGCCACTTTATTGCCTTCCTAAAGTGCACAAGAATTTACATAACCCCCCCGGGTCATCCTATTGTGGCAGCTACTAATTATTTTTTACAAAATGTTGGGGAAGTGATACATAGATATTTATTACCCTATGTAGAAAAACTTGATTCTTATATTAAGAATTCTTTTGATTTTATAGATAAGATCTCAGGTGTATCCTGGACACATGACATGTTTTGGGTAAGCTTAGATGTTGTAAGCTTATACACAAACATTAAACATGTGGATGGTATGCAGGCATTACACCATTTTTTGGGCGATAGTCCAATTTCGCACTATATTCTAGATCTCACTAGTTTTTGTCTATCTAATAATTTCTTTAGTTTTAATGAAATTATTTATCATCAATTGAAAGGCACTGCCATGGGGGCACCTTTTGCCCCTATGTATGCTAATCTTTTTATGGCTAAGTTTGAACTAGAATATATTTATAGGAATAGGTTTGTACAAAATCATGTGCTGTGGTATTTTCGGTATATAGACAATTCGATTTTTTTATGTAAAGGGGGTGATGATTTAGTACTCAGTTTTGTTTCTGATCTAAACTGTAACAGATATAATATTAAATTTGATGGTTTACAGGTTGGTGTAAAAGTTAATTTTTTAGATGTTACTTTGATAGTTAAGAAGATGGGCATATTTTTACTATGGTTCATCAAAAATTTACTGATGGTAACCAATATTTGTTTGGCACTAGTTGCCATCCCCCACATACAATTAAATCTTTACCGTATGGAGAAATGGTTAGATTGTCCAGATTATGTAATGATAGTTCAGATCTGGAAAAACAAGTTAATAGTTTAATATATACATTTTTACATAGGGGCTACACTATGCAGTCTATTCTTGAATCAATTAATAAGTTAATAATAGGTAAGGATAGATGTAATAAGTCAGCTAAAAATTGTGGAATAATAATAAGATAAAACAAGATAATCTATTTTGTTACTACTTATAATTTATTGAGTGAAAAAATCTGGGACCTAGTAAAATATTATTGGAAATTTTTATTACAGAATAAATTACTAAATAACTTGCTTCCTGTGTTTCCTTATATAGCTTACAAAAGAGGACAGAATTTGGGTGACAAATTGATTAGGGCATATTATATATGCCCTACTAATAAATTTATACTTTCAGTGTCTAACCTTGGAACTATACCTTGTCATGCTTGTAATATATGTCCCCTCATTAGGTTATATTTTTAAAAAAATCAATGATAGATTATTTAAACCATATAGATGTTTTTCTTGTTATACTGAAGGTGTATTTTATTGTCTTAAATGCCCCTGTGATCTTTTTTATATTGGCGAAACTAAAAGAAAATTTAGAGTGAGATTGCAGGAGCATGTTCATGACATTAAAAAGGGAGCGGTAGAAAGCCCGATTGCCTTACATTTTTTAGAACAACATGACAGTAATGCTAAACTATTACAAGCAACTATTTTAGAACAAATCTTTGTGAAAAAAAGGTGATGATAAATTATTTAAAAAGATGTTATTATATAAAGAATCTATTTTTATACTGAAGTATAATACATTGTCACCAATGGGTTTAAATATGGAAATTAATTGGAAGTGTCTACTTTAATATGTTTTTCTATATTTAGATTGTTCATATTTGTAGTATTGTTATTATAATATAAAAAGTTAAACTTTTTTCTTTTTTGTATGAGTTTTTAACTGGGGTATAGGGTTGGAGTCTCTTTAAATGTTTAATTGTTAAATTGATTTAATTGTTTGATCAATTATGTGGTGTATAAAAGGGAATGTTTTTCACCAGTATTTATGTGCTCATTGAAGGCTGTGGTGGCCGAGGCGCTAAGACAAGTTTTATTAGAATAAATTTTTCTATGTGGAATCCTGTTGTTTTTTGATTTTAGTCTTTTTTAAGACTAGTCACTTGTTGGTTTGTTGATTCTATGTATGATAACTACCACTGTAATTGCCTAAGTTAAAACTATAATTGTCTAAGCTGAATGCCATCTGCCATATCACCTGCATGTAGCGTTCTGTGTGTGTCTGTGTGTGTGTCAGTGTGTGTGTCAGTGTGTGTCAGTGAGTGTGCCTGTGTCTGTATGTGTGTATGTGTGTGTGTGTGTGTGTGTGTGTGTGTGTGTGTGTGTGTGTGTGTGTGTGTGTGTGTATGTGTGCGTGCATGTGTGTGTCTCTGTGTGTATGTGGGTGTGTGTGGGTGTGTGTGTGTGTTTGTGTGTGTGTGTGTGTGTATGTGTGCCTGTCTCTGTGTGTGTGTGTGTGTGTGTGTGTGTGTGTGTGTGTGTGTGTGTGTGTGTGTGTCTGTCTCTCTGTCTGTGTGTGTCTGGTATAACTTGTAATGTACAGTTCTTGTCTTCCCCTCACAGGTGTTGATGTAGGTGCATTGCCCTCCTGCGGTCCACCTGATGTTAGTGTCTCCACAGACTCTAGCAGTGATGATGATAGCATGATTGAGGCACAGGCAGGGTTGTCATGGGCTGAATCTGTGCCATTGGTTGCCATTCCACCTGTCTCCCCCTCATCCTCGCACACAGTTCCCCTGCCTGCACATACCCCATCACAACCGGCCGTAGAGGAAGGACAGTTGGTGGGTGGTAGCATGGAAGAGGGAATTGTGGTGACTATGGAAGGTGTGCCTGCACAGCATGATCCCAGTCAACAGACTGGTGATGTCCCACACAGGCATGTGCCCAGCGCTGCTTGGAGGACCACTGGCCAACATGCCCCTGCGAGACCAAGCACATCAGCTGGAGTCACCAGATGCATGTTTTGGGCTGTAATGGGGGCACAGACACATGCTGAACAGCACAATATAGAATAGAAGGTCTGTGGCTTCAGAGGGCTGTTGTCCGTTCATTAACTGACAACATTCAGGCACTTGCAAATGCTCACCGTCATCTTGCAGATGTTTTGGATAGAAGATCGGGTGGCATGGTGGGAGTCCTTGACCGTGGCATGTCAATCCTCGAGCGTGGAATGTCTGTGCTGGCAGTGATGCATTGGGCACATGGATGTAGGTAAGCTACATCACCTGTTGAAGGTCTATGTGAACATGCTACTGCACATGCCCACTCCCATAGTGGCGGTAGCAACATCAGCTCAGCTGGTGCTGTGCAATCCACACCAGGACACAGCAGTCCATGTGCACATGGTCCTGGATGGTCCCAACAGGGACACGAATCCAGTGGACATGTGTCATCAGATGGTACCCAATCTGGACCTCTGCCTGGTAGTGCCCATGCAACCCCTGGCAGGTGCAGGTCACGTGGCTGTGGCTGGACACCGTGAACTGTGAAACCTGCCTTGTACAGTCTGCAGCTGTCAATATTACCCCTTTGTACGCCAGCCACATGCCAGTTCTGTGTGCATGCATACACACACACTGGAAACAAATGTAGGGCACCTCAACACACACACACGCATAATATCCACACATGCCCAATGATATCACAGGCCCTAACACACACGCATGAAGTCACCCCATGGCAGAGCCTAGGCCTCTGTCAAAACATTATCACTCTGTGCATATGATGATGCCTGTGCCGCATCCCTGTCATCCACACCATCGGTGCAGGGACATGTTCATGTGGTCTGATGCACAGGGTGAACATACTAGGTAGACAATTGTACATTAATATTGTTGAGTAGTGTTGACAGGCAGAAGACATACCATGTATTGCAGTTTTAGAATGCATTTTGTACGTTTGACAGTATGTATTATGTGTATTATGTGTAACAACACTAACGGCATGTTGATCTTGACATTCTGCCTTCGTCTTTCAGGTGTACTTGCATGTGCTGGGGGATGTTGGTGTTTGCGAGAGTCCCATATGTACATGTTGACTACCCACAGGTCAGTATGACAATACCTGCATGCACTTTGTAGCTTCCACATCACAGTTATATTCTCCCATGTTTCAATTATGTTTATTGTTCTAATGATCCAAGAGCATGATAGCTGTGTAGTAAGCTACTGTGTTCAGAGCCATCACATCCATAGTGGGTGACATCACCTGGAGCGCGGAGTGGGTAAAAGAGTGGTATGCCAGATAACAAGGGTAAAGGCCAGTGGAAATAGTGGCTTCTCACTGGGAAGCAGTAATACCCACTGCCATGACAGCATGCAAACACAGACACACCCACACCCTCAGGGTTTCACAGACACAGTAACACACACTCTGACACACACACACACAGTTGACAGTGTTCAGATAAGAACCCCAGCCTATGTGCATATCATCATTATAGTACTAAGCAATTACAAGACACACCACAGAGATTACACATGTACAGGTAGTTGGAATGGCCTAAGATCGAGGACATCGACAGGTATACTACAGTGCAGTGAGTGTATGTGGGGAGGGGAGTCCATCAGTAGTCTATGTAATAACAGGTCACACCCCAGAGAGTACATGTTAACAGGCAGTTAGTGTGCCCGTCTATGATTGATGATATCAACAGGAATGCTAGATTGCTTTGAGTGGATGGGGGGAGGGGGCATTAACATTTCAGTATGGTAAAATACAGCCTCAATCCAGGAACCGGACAGCCACACACACACACACACACACACACACACACACACACACACACACACACACACACACACACACACACACACACACACACACATTGGCATTCACAAAGATATACACCTATGTCACACACATACAGACACTTTACATGTGTGAGGTTTAACCACCTGCCTATGCCTTTCTTTCTACACTTCTCAGTGTATTGGTGTCAACAACAGTGTTCAGAAGAATGATAACATGTGAGATGTATAAAATTTATTGACCATATGCTTAAAAAATATTTAACCCAACAAAGTCAAATTTGTAAGGATTCCTGGACCTTTTTGGCCAACTTGAACAAGTTAGAATACAGGGATGTTTTTAATTTCCTTACAATTGATGTAAGGGACTTATATTCTTCCATCCCACACAATGAAGGTATAGATTGGGTAGGCTTACTGCTACACAGGATAGGGGCCCCCAAAGCGAAGTAAAACTAATAGAATAGTTGTTGGACATTGTTTTGTCCAACAACTTTATTACCTTCAATAACAGATACTTTTTACAAAAGATAGGGTTTGCTATGGGCTCCTCCTGTGGTAGCAGTTTTGCCAACCTAGTTATGGCATTTTGGGAACAGGAGCATATTTTTGGAGTGACCCACATTATGGAACAGATTCGTTTTTATTTTCGCTTCCTGGATGATATATTTATTTTATTCAAACAAAACAAAAATGAAGCCTTGTCCTTGGTTAATCAGTTGAATAACACTACTGATTTTTTAAAATTTACACAGTGTTTTAACAGTGATAGAATATCTTACCTTGATATAGATTTAAGAAAGGACAGGATAAACAAATGTTGGAAGGCAAGTATATTTAGAAAGGAAACTTATTCCAACACATTCCTTCATTATAGTAGTTGCCACCCATTATTTCAAAAATGTTCCGTAGTAAAAAGACAATTAGTAAGAGCGGCCCGAATGGTCTCAGATGAACAGGACTTTTTGGAGGAATGTAACACACTAGTAGAAATGTTTAAAAAGAGAATTTTAGGTACTTATAGACCTATTTTAGCCCCTAAACCCTCTAACATAGGTTTAGATAGTGTTATTGCCCAAGAGGGCACTTTATTGGATGAGTTACTTAGTAAACATGTGGACCCATGTAGTCTTATTCTCACATTTTATATGGATAGCTACGATTTTGTAAACATAATACGAAAGAATTGGGAATTTATAAAAACATACCTACCTACTGTTAAAGAACTACATGATTTTCCTAAGATAGTCTTTAAGAAAGGTAGGAATTTGAAGAATCTATTAGAAACTCATAAACCTATTCATTTTAGTACAAAACATGGGGGCATGTATAAATGTCATATGTGCCCATATTGTAGATACATAGAGGTAGGGATAAACTTCTCTATCAGAGGGGTTAGATATACTACTAAACATAGGTTTGATTGTAATACAAAAGGAGTGGTCTATCTTGCTAAGTGTCACAGCTGCCCTGCCTTCTATATCGGAAAGACTGATAGAAGGTTGAGGGACAGAGTATATGAACATTTGTATAGCATTAGAAATATCAAACTAGACAATGCCCTAGCTAGACACACTCACTCTTTTCCTAATCATGATTTTATGTTTAGAGCTATAGAATGTGTAACCTCAGATGCTAGAGGTGGCCCAGTACATTTGTTACTTGAAAAAATGGAATTGTTTTGGCAACTACGTACATTTGCATGTCTCTAGCCAGGTCTTAATGAGATGTATTCTATCAAATGTATTTTAAACCTGAAAAGTCTTTTAAGATAATCACAGCTATATATTTTTAAAGCAGTTTTTTTAAAAAAAACTTTTAGGGCAGAAATGTATATTATTCTACATAGCAAACATTTTATGAATTTTACATGTTATGCATATTATATTATATTATTTTACTAAATAGAGCTGTCCCAGTAGCAGAGATGTATGAGTTATGCATCATTAGTTTAACTGTTTTAGTTTGTTTAAATTACATTTTTTTGGAGTATGTACATAATTAAAGTCAGAAACTCATTTATGGGTATGGTTTCTGACTTCTATGCTTTTCATGTAGTATATTAAGTATTTTATAAGTTTTTAGAATGTTTTTAGAATATTTATAGATATATAAATTACAATTTAAATTAATAAATATGTTAGTAGGTTTTATTTAATCTAGAAGTAGATATAATTCATGGTATGTGTGTTTAAGGCATTTTGGCTTAGGCTCTGAGGGTATGTATATGCATTGGTTGGTGTTGATCAGCTGTTCTACTTAGTAGGGCAGACCAGCTGATTGATGTTCATGTTATATACTGTGTTTTGAATATTTAATTACATCTGAAGAAGTCTAACTATCCAGCCAGATGAAAAGCGCTTTATGGAATAAAAAGTTTGCATTACTAGCTTGCAAGTTCATGGATTTATTCTTTTTGTGGAGCACATGTGGGATGTATTCCCAACCATACATGACATATATGGACACACACCCCACACGTGCCAGTACTGTGAATCAAACACCTGCCTATCTCATGATAGGTACTACAGAAGTACAGCACTATCGCATCTGATACAATGCTTACTGCCTCTTTCCTTTGACAACTTTGCTGATATATGCACATTATATGCACAGGGGAGGTATTACTGCTACAGGTGTCATGAGGTTTGCCTTCAGTGTCAACCTTACAGCATTCTACACTGTCTGCCCTCCACTTCAGTTAACAAAACCTGACCTTAGTAGGTACACAGGTTATTGGAGGACTGGTTGCAACACACCAGTAAGCTGTCTTCAGTAATCATTCATATGCAAAGAAGCCCCACCACTTAGTAGCCATGTCCACCATACCTTATGTACAGCTTACTGTACTTAGAGCATATCACCATATGCAGTTGGCAATGTTGAGGCTGTATTGCAGCAGCATGATGTACTAAGACAACAGTCACCTTCAGACATCAGACACTGCACACACATGGAATCTACACAAACAGCAATACATGTACACATATGCGGTCTACATCAGTACGTGCACTAGCAGGTCAAGAGGACATATTCCACACCTCCTCATGCCATGTGTGAAACATAGCCGAGCATTATACCATAATGGATGTTTTATTCATGTACTGGTAGGACACCACCACTTTCATCGAGTAGCCAAGTGTACATTTATTACAACAGCACATATCAGCGTGACACACACAGCATTATTCCATGTCATGCTCCTAAAAACTGTTACTTGACAGTGCCATGGTGAAGCCAGGGCACTGTAATGGTCAACAGTGAGCACATCATATTTGCCACACACACCTCATGTGTACTGGAAGAGTGACAGCAATGTTCTCTGTTAGAGCTAGGCAGTACACTCATTCACACATGTACAAGGTCTGTGGCTTGTAAACATCTCACCCCAGCATGTACTGGCTATTGTGGTACTAAGGATAATGTCCAGACAGCACACAGCATGCATGGCTTGCAGTTGTTGACATAGGGTATGTGTAGGAGTTGTGGCCACACATGGCTGTACATGTCATGGACATATCACCGGTGACTACTCAGGAACATACAGAGCAGAGCTGGATTTCCCTGAGTCTGTCAATATAGCCTTGTGTAGGTCCTATGGTCCTGTTATTTGGGTATGTTTGTAAGCATTGCATTAGGTGGACATGTCTAAAGACATACATGCTACATGGGGTATTGTATGATATGATAGGTGTCATGGGTGACCAGTAGAGAGGGGATATTACCTCTGTCAATATAGATATCGAACCTTATGCACTGTTAGCATGCTATCTGCCATGTGCATGTGTGTAATGACTGTAGCCACCTGCATGTAGAAAGGCAAACAAAAGCTATGGTAATTTAATTTATGTTGTATGAATGTGGGATGTACATATCCAGGGCAGGTACGGTTAGGTCATATCCAACCATGAGGGTGTTGTTTACTGGTGTACAGCAACAGTCGACCAGATTAATGCTGACAACATCTGAGGGACCATGGTATGTGTACAACTGAGCTGGTTACAAACAGTGGTATTACTGCATTGCATAACACATTATGCAGCTGTGTCTGTACATAGGTACTTTGCACAGTTGATGTAGGCCTAGGTACAGTCCACCAATCGAGTGTTATCTGGTGGTCTACCATACTATGTCATACTACATATGGATGTGTGTTGGTAGTCTGGGAACAAGGTGGTGGATGTATATGAGGATACAACCTAGAATGCAGCATTTGCCACTGTCACCTGTACCTGACTCATCTGTGATGCGTTATGTTAGAGTAGTGGCCTTTACATGCGAGTAGCCTTTATGAATATGTGTACACCATCACCTGAAATGGTCCATACCACTTTTATGGTCCACATGTCTGGATCTGAGTTATATGGTGGTAGTGCAATTGCGCACTACAGAGCCTTCAGCTAGGTGTTTCTTACTGCACAGATGTTAGTATTCCCCATTGTAGGTTCTACATTGAGCAAATGGATTAGTAAAGCCACACATCTAGCACGGGTTAGCATAAGCACCCAATGCTACTGTCATGTAGATGTCAGGGTGTTACTTCTGTGTGTAGGACATTTGCCTTGGAATGCGGCTATATGGGTAAATGCGACCTAGGTATTATCCACACATACATGTAACATGGATGCATGTGTTCTGTGTTGAAGGCTAGTCGTTCGGTCATGAAAGCCTGGAATGACAGACATTGGACAACCTCATAATAACAGCAGGACATTGGCTCATTGTTTTGGTCTATCAGTTGCCACCTGTACCATGACATTACTGCACGTGGCATTAATGTGCTTTTTAGCAAATGACCCATGTAAGGTGACGGACAGTGGCA
>NC_056725.1:1455657178-1455662178 GCF_019279795.1 Protopterus annectens | reverse complement strand
TGCACTTGTAATAGCAATGACTAGTCAGTCAGGGGTTTGAACCCCTGTACTGGTAGGTGCGTGACAGACAATGCTTAGGTTTTAGTCTCGAAGCCCTTCTCTGATGTACTTTGCCTCTGTCTGTCCCTCCCACACACTCTCTGGTGGATGTGGAGATGTACACCTGCTCAGCAGCAGCTTGTGTATTGTAAGTGATGGTCATGATCAGGTGATGGCCTCTGGACCTACTGCAGTCCTCCTCTAGCTGATTGCATGTGGAACAGCTGTGATGATGTTCCCATAGCCATTTGCATGAAAAAACAGTACAATATCTAGGAACATCATGTTGGTATTTGCCCATGACAGTCGCTGTGAGTGGTACCTGGATCTGTTGTTTGGTAAACAGCATCACAGATGATATCTGGATGTTCCTCAAACAACATACACAGTGGGAAATAGCCTAAAGACAGGAGGGTGATATGCCAGATATGACTACAGCATGTAAGTGTAGCTATGCTTTATTGAGACTACTGCCTGTTTAACAAGTTGTGTGTGGTAATGGCTATTCTGCATGTTTTAAAACTGACATGACAATGCTCTGTTTGTGAGGGACCCCCATCTGTAGGGCCATCTGTAGACTGGTCAGTGTGTGGAACCATTTGTTTCCTGTGTTACTCACTGAACACACATCTGTGAACAGCAGGAGCATAGTGTGAGGAATGCAGCCAGTACATGGTGATAGTGATGAGTTACTGCCATCGCATCCCTGACTGGACATCTATCACATGAAACAGTGGTATGACAGACACTGTCTGGGGTTCTCAGTGACATGCCAATAATGGGCTGCTGTTCATAGCTGCAGTCACAAGTCTTCTACACTTTGTACAGATGTCATGCAGTATATATGCGTGTGTTGTGCTCCCTCTGCAAATGTATACTATCTGTTGTGTTGAGTTGATGGTCATATCTCTGCATGCTGTTGTAAGTAATCCTGAATGCTGTTGACTATTACTAAGCCATATCTGAGTTTAAACTGCAACACCATAGGCTGTATGGGTTTGGAGGTCCCGGCAGAACCTCCTGTCCCACTTCAGCTGGCCATGGCACCAGGCACCAGCACATCTGAGGCCCAGCCTTGGACCTGCACCACCTTCTGGTAGCACCGCCACTGAGAGCTGGGCTTGTCCCCCCTGGGAGAAGGTCCAGACAGGAACATGTCCGCTGTTGTACAGTCCCGGATGTGGTGGGTAGGGGGCTCAATAAGGGGTTTCGAGGCCAGATACGCCAGCTCAAGGGCAAAGTGTCACATTTACAGGGTGAGGCTGCCCCTCCTAGACAGCCCCCAGTACTGCCACCTTTACAGCTGTTTTGGTGCAGTGGTGGCTGTCCGTGGCTGGGGAACTCCATCCCACTGTTTCCATCTGGGGGCTCAAGGGCTTGTGAATGCCAAACACCTCTTCCCTTCCAAGGTGTATCCCCCTACACGTCATATACCAACCCTGTATGCTGTCTTATCTGTCATCCTACCCTATCTATCCTCCACGAGCATACCTAATCTCCTTCCCCCTCATCCCACTCTCACCCTATGGAAACAAAAGGCCAATCGGTTTCTAGAACAACATTTGCCCCATACACAGCTGTCCATTTCACACACGTGTCCACTGGACACATGTAACCCTTTTAATATGAATCAAAACATACTCCAGTTGTCCTCACCCCTGTCTCTCAGGCGCACGATCCTAGTATGCACATGACTCCTAAACATTCCAGGTACACAAGATACGGATGACCCCATTGTACACACAACACTATCGGTCCATCTACGGTTACCCCATTTACCTTTATCATGATGATGATGTCGCACACAAAACCTTCCAAGAGTAATGTTCTCACATAATGATTGGACAGGAACTGTTGTGTAAATGTAAATAACATGCACAGAGTGATGTATATAGCCAATGTAAAAATGTTTGCATGTATGAATGACACGTCTGTTTGAGGGAGTCTTGATATTACGTAGGACAACACCACTAAATAATACAGGCGTTGCTGGTGTTTCCCTTTTCATTCCTTTGTAATGCTTTGTTGTCACATGGGATGTTCCTGATATATCTATATATATGTATGTATCTATATGCTGGACATAAACACTCACACATACATCTACATGATGGAATACATTTCCTATACTGTTGGATGACTGCACTGGATGATATGTTTGTGATAAGGTCCGATGTCTGCATATCTACCATGGGTTAGTGGTAAATCACAATAGATGTGTGTGCCGGGTCCTGGTTTCGAGCCTTGCAGAGTCCATTTATTTTGTTGCTGGGCAGAACATGACCATTGGATACGGTGTGATTAAGGCACATTAAAGCAGCTGTGAGCGGGTATGCATGGGTTTGCATGGTGCTAAGCAATGCTAACCTCTGGTTACAGTTTCTTACACTGAGTTAGCCTCTACATTGCTTTACCAGTGTAATACTCACATACTGGTGGCCAAACAGGCTTACACCTGCTTGCTCCTGCACTTGCAAATGCACTGAATTTGGTGTTTGCATCTGACACACACACCCCTAGGTGGGAGTGAGGACTACAATATTACCTTGTGATGCCTATTACATCGGATTACATGCCTACAGTATCGGGAATGGCTGCCCATTAGGCGAAAGCATACCGTTCGACTGTACGGAATCTGCAGCCTGTCCAGAGTTTGATTCATATTATTGGTGTGTTCCTCTTACAATCTGCACCCATCTGGCTAATACATGGGAAATGACACTCTTCAATACAAACAAGTAATTGGGTTTTGGAACCCACATCATTCAGCCGAGTCATGCTACTGCATACCTAATATTCTATCATCTTTTTAAGGTTGTCAGTGGAATATGTGCTTTCTGTCCCTATCAGGCATCTCATACAATTGGGAAAAAATGCATATTGAATCAGGGACATGGCATAACAACTTCAGGGACACATTTAAATTATTGGTGCTATTAAACTGACAAATTGACAGACTCAGAGCATATGAATTCATACACATGAGGTAAATGATGTTTATAACTCTTAATTGTTGTCGTTATTCATTACGTGGAATTCACCACCTTTCCTCCAAATGTCACTAGTTTTAGGAGGGATTAAGTGGGACAGAGTTAGAAACTGAGTCGAAATCAGGGATGTCCATGGAAATCGGGGGCAGTTCAGAGGTATGGTCCCTATTTCTTCCCCCAATGGTTTATGTCCTGTCCAGTGGATGTGCTCAGGGGTTGAGAGGTATGGGTGTCAGCTATGCCCATTTCGGAATATTATTTACATCCTCGGGGCAGTCCTAATACGACTGTGCCAGCCAAAACCTGCATGCCTAGGGCCATAATTGAATACCCATAGTTCCCCCACCTGCAACTCCTCCACAGCACTCATCCTTACTGTGGGTGCAGGTGGGGTATAAACACATCACTACACACTGCCCATTCTCTCCATGCTTGCTCAACCTACTAGTCTGTTTACATCTACAGCCTGGTTTCATAAGTCATTACCGGGACTGCCTCTGATCATTAATTGTTGGTGTCCCACAAGGGACATCGATGTCTATGTTTCAAGATTAGACCTGGCAGGTCTCTCCCACTGGTAGTATCCTGCCGGTGGTCTGGGAAGCAGTGGTGTGTTTACCTTTATTGTGGGTCTGTATGTCTCAGCAGCCTAGTGGGTGGGGGGTGGGGGGGGTTGATTCTACGTGTTACACGTTTGTTTATTGGACCCCTCATCCCCATATGCACGGCCTGTGAACATATGTTACTCGTAACTGCTGTATCATATCCTAACTATATACATATGTATATATATTCACATTACTATATACAGATATATCTGTATATGTATGCATACATGTATATTTATATTTTGCTGTATATATATATATATATATATATATATATATATATATATATATATATATTTATATTATATATATATATTATATATATCACAACATATGGGTCTGTGAGTATCTGCATATGTATATATTTATATGTGAGTATGTATCTGTATTCTGTCTCTGTATGTATACATTTGTACTATGGAGATGGAGAGGCTTATCTCTATGTTGCTATGGGTAGATATACACACACATACCTCTACATATATATGTCTACATCTGATTATTCCGTTCCTTGCCATATAGATTACACTTTGCTGCAGTGGGATTCGTAGTGGGTGTGACTGCTCGTTGGGCGACACCTCTGCCCAACGAACACATTTGCTTACATCCCTAGGACTGTCCATATAGGCCCACATCAGCCAACACCTGCACACCTAGACCCATAAGTAGCTACCCATAGTTCCTCCACCCGCACCTCCTCAACAGCACCCACCCTTACTCTGAGTCGTGGTCTGTTCTGGACACACCACTACACACTGCCCACTCTCCACTTCACAGGATCCATTTCATAGAATTGTCTCAGCCCACGGGTCATCAGGGTTTCCCACCCTTGTATTCTGAGTATGTATACACCCCAGCCAGAATGTTCGGTCTATCACCTTCTTTTGGTCTTGGCAATTTTTGGGGTGTCCCGCAAGGGACGCTCCTGTCTGTGTTCGAAGATTAGAATTCTCAGGTGCACTGTGTACCCCCCCAGGTTGTATCCTGCCTGTGGACTGGGGAGCAGTGGACTCTTTACATTGTTTGTGTGTATGTTTCCCGTGTCCAGCTGGGTGGGGGGAGGTCATGCTACATATTTCATATTTCTTGCTTGGGCTCCTTACTTACATTGGCATAGCCTGTGAACATATATAATTCTTGTGTGCTGTTTCCTACCATAGCTGTATATCTGTGTATATCTACACGCACACACACCCAAATACATATATATATATATATATATATATATATATATATATATATATATATATATACATATATATATATATATATATATATATCTATATATATATATATATATATATATATATATATATATATATATATATATATATATATATATATATATATATATATATATATA
>NC_056725.1:1455564678-1455652178 GCF_019279795.1 Protopterus annectens | reverse complement strand
TTTGTGTATATACATATATATAACAAATATGCAAAATGCCTAAAGTGTTATAAAAGAATTTGTAAACAATACACAGCAACCAGTAACCAAGTTATCTCCTTAATGCCCTCAACTTTAATATACATTTAATTGATGCATACTCATTTAAACCTGGGGGAATTTGGGCTAGTGTTCTGATTTGCCATACAAGTTCTTGTTCTTCAAGCCATAATTGCCATGGACCCCCCCCCTAGTACCAATCTTAACTTGTTGAATGGCAGTAAATAAAAAGTGGTGAGTGGGTTGTTCACAAATGTGCCTAGCTAATGCATTATTTAGATCTTTCTTCCCTATAGCATAAAGATGTTCATACACTCTCTTCTTTAATGCACGCTCTGTCTTACCTATGTAAAATGATAAACATTCTACACATAGAGCCACATAGACCACATTTTTACTCTCACAATTAAACTTGCCATTGATTTTATAATTAATCCCATTAATATGTACTTCTTTCCCTGGGAGCATGTGTTTACATTGTGGACACATTCCACATTTTGCCATGCCCATCTTGGAAGTTGTAAATTTATTTGTAGATTTTTCTACTAGCTGTTTTAAGTTGACCCCCCTCCTGTAGACAAATTTTGGCTTAACACCTAGTGCTTTGGCCAAAAGATTGTCTTCTAGTATGATGTTCCAGTTTTTGTTAATGATACTTCTTATGATGTTGAAATCAATACAATATGTAAAAATGAAATTAATTTGAGGTGTAACCTCAGTTGATGGTTTTGATGAGTTGTGCATGGTGCCCCCTCCTAAAAGTGGCTTAAAATAACCACCTTCTCTTTTAAGCACAACCTCATTTCTTACTTCATTAACTAAAGCCTTTGGGTATCCTCTCATAGTAAACTTTAAACTCAAAGTATCACATTCGTTAACAAAATCCTGATAATCGGATGTCATTCTTGCTGCCCTCACGAATTGTCCCTTCACCACACTTCTCTTTTGATGGAATGGATGCCCACTTGAGAAGTGGAGAAGGGAATTCGAGTGGGTCAGTTTTCTATAAATTTCAGATTTAAATCTATTATTAGAAATGTTCTTACTTAGTTTGACATCCAAAAAACTGATTTCGTTTTCTCCTATAGTATAAGTAAATTGGAGAAAACTTGTCATGTTTGAAATACTTTCTATAAACTGGGGGATCGATTCCAATGACCCTTTCCAAAGAAAGAACATGTCATCCTGGTATCTATTATACCAGGTAACATTTTCTTGATATAACACATTTTGAAACAAGTAATTATGCTCCCAGTATGCAAGTACAATATTTGAAAAACTGCATCCACAGGGGGACCCCATGGCTATCCCAGATTTTTGTAAATAAAACTGTCCCTTAAATGTCACAAAATTGTTTAATAACACAATCTCAAGTAGTGTTTCAACCAAGTTCATTTGATCATTGGATGCTTTTTTACTCAACATGAATTCCCTTGTCCATTCAATCCCCAGTTGTTGTGGGATGACTGTGTACAAATCCTTAATATCAACCACTAAAAACTTGAGGTCCGAATTGTACACCATTTTATCAATGTGCTGTAAAAAAGCCCAAGAGTCCTTGCAAATCTGGGGCTCGCTTTTTAATAAAGGTTTTAGAATACTATCCACCAGTTTGGCACATGCGTACGTAATCGAACCCCTTCCATCCACAATGGGTCTGAAAGGGGGATTAACCAAGTTTTTATGGATTTTAGGCGTGCCAAACATGGTGGGGATCTTAGGTGGTAGCATGTCCAGGTACTGTAACATGTCAGAATCTATAGTCCCTTGAATAAAAAGATCCTCCAAAATGCCTTTAATCTTTTTATAAGCCATATTAATCTCATTGAGACTAGATTTTGAATAACTATCAGATTCCAGATGTTCTAATAACTTTCCATTATAAAAGTATTCATCCATAAAGACTAATCCACCTCCCTTGTCCCTGTGACATGACCCTTATGTTACATTCATTGAGAAGGGAAATGAATTCTAACTCTTCTCTAGAAATATTAACTTTGCTGTTTTTAGGAATACTATGGCAAGAGAGCAACGTTCTTAAATCAATCTCGCAAACCTTTTCAAAAATACTTAAGGAACTGAGTAATGGGGGATTGAACACGCGAGAAACTCTGTGAGTATTCAAGAGGGAAGGCATGTTACCAAATCTAAATGCCAAGTTCAATTTACGAACATATAATTTCAAATCTACAATTGTGTTAACAACATTACATTTTCTATCTGGAACAAATGTAAGACCTTTAGAAAAAAAGTCAATAAGGTTTTGTTCAATTGTAATTACAGTATAATTGTAGATTTTGAAATCCCCTCGTTGACTAGTGAGAACAGTGGGACCAGTTTTATCACTGTTCTCTATCTCCTCCGCTGGTTCCCCTTCTTCTTTCTCTGCGATCTCCCCCTGTAATTGGTTGTGGAATTGTTGTTGCTGCTCGTACCGAGAGATGAAGTGTCTCTCCTCCTGTGAAAACCCTGATTGTTATGATTAACATTGTGTCCCCCTTCACTCTGGTTATGGTTATTGAAACCTCCATTGTCATTGTTTGCATGGGTACCTTGGTTCCTAATACGCTCACTCCTCCTAATCGGTAGCGTATCCACATCATCGGGAACATGCTGGATTGGCTGTGGTAAAGAATCTATATTAGAGTTCACCCCTACCTCCCCCAACTTAGACTGTCCTAAAGGGAGAGGGGGGTACGCCCTATGATTATTATAATCTTTAATGTCTCTGTCAATTTTGCGTTGCTTGTTGATGACTAATTTATTGATTGATGCTTCAATACTTGACAGAATTCTGGTATAATCATACCTATATTTAATAAAATCAGGGTGGTTTTGTAAAAATGATTCCAACTCAGTTAATTCCTGCAACAGCATATCCACTTCAACATTGTAATAATTGATAAGGGAATTCAAAAATTCTGTAGCCTGCTTATCAAACAGGACTAATAATTCTTGGTGAAACACTGAATTGTTTATCAGGCCAGCAGGGTAACGCCATTGGCGTAACCCTTTAGGAACAATCTTTAAGCTGATACATTCTTTGAGGTACGACACCTCGAGCTGCAGTTTCCTACAGCGATAAAGTTTACTGTCAAACATATTAAGTTTATCCAAAAATGTAGAAGAAGAACTTGGACTCACCGATATACCTTGGTTGTTCCCCGGGCCATTATTTCTGTTGATATGTGAACCCGTGAAAAAGTCCTTCTTAGCAAGAAAGTTAGCTACTGAAGGTATTAAAGCTGATTCACTTGCCACGTTTGGAACTAAACTTACATTGCTTCTAATAATGTTCGCTGTATTATCTCGGATGTTATTAGAACTTTGATTAGTTGAGTTACCAGTTGCTTGTACGTTCACATTATTTTCTGTAACCCTTTGTGCTGGCGGAATAGATCCCGTTAGCGTGCTATTGGGCGTAGCACGAACACTACTCCCAGACACAACCGGCTGAACGGAAGATTGGTTCCTGATTACGCATTCGTTAACTTGTTGCGTAAGTTTGTCCACCTTGGTCAAAAGCATATTGACCAACATTGTTAAATCCATTGGAGAATTATTACCACTAGAACTGTCACTAGGGTTATCCTCTGCGTTATGGGAAACGTAGGCATTACGCTGACCATTGGAGTTGTTGGCGATATTAGCAATGTCTTCATCCTCCTGAGAAAACAGTGGTTGAGACTCGGTCTTATCATGCCCATTATTCTGACCGCTAGCAAGATTTCCACACGACATAACAAACTAGAAAAGAACAAATACGATACCAAACTAGCGATAAACAAAAATGGTAGAAAAATGCCACGGCAGAATGTACTAAGCACGGACCTTTATTTGTAAGCGCTTTCGATTGTATTACCTCAACCTTCTTCAGACATAAACAATTAACACAACCACACAACCTTGCTTAAATACACAATATTTGATTAAGAAATCCATCCCTTAATTAATCCATTAGTTGTCATTACTTCTTAAAGCTACAAGAGGTCCTCTTGTAGCTTTAAGAAGTCATGACAACTAATGGATTAATTAAGGGATGGATTTCTTAATCAAATATTGTGTATTTAAGCAAGGTTGTGTGGTTGTGTTAATTTTTTATGTCTGAAGAAGGTTGAGGTAATACCAATCGAGCGCACAAATAAAGGTCCGTGCTTAGTACATTCTGCCGTGGCGTTTTTCTACCATTTTTGTTTATCGCTAGTTTGGTATCGTATTTGTTCTTTTCTAGTTTGTTATGTCGTGTGGAAATCTTGCTAGCGGTCAGAATAATGGGCATGATAGGACCGAGTCTCAACCACTGTTTTCTCAGGAGGATGAAGACATTGCTAATATCGCCAACAACTCCAATGGTCAGCGTAATGCCTACGCTTCCCATAACGCAGAGGATAACCCTAGTGACAGTTCTAGTGGTAATAATTCTCCAATGGATTTAACAATGTTGGTCAATATGCTTTTGACCAAGGTGGACAAACTTACGCAACAAGTTAATGAATGCGTAATCAGGAACCAATCTTCCGTTCAGCCGGTTGTGTCTGGGAGTAGTGTTCGTGCTACGCCCAATAGCACGCTAACGGGATCTATTCTGCCAGCACAAAGGGTTACAGAAAATAATGTGAACGAAGTACAAGCAACTGGTAACTCAACTAATCAAAGTTCTAATAACATCCGAGATAATACAGCGAACATTATTAGAAGCAATGTAAGTTTAGTTCCAAACGTGGCAAGTGAATCAGCTTTAATACCTTCAGTAGCTAACTTTCTTGCTAAGAAGGACTTTTTCACGGGTTCACATACCAACAGAAATAATGGCCCGGGGAACAACCAAGGTATATCGGTGAGTCCAAGTTCTTCTTCTACATTTTTGGATAAACTTAATATGTTTGACAGTAAACTTTATCACTGTAGGAAACTGCAGCTCGAGGTGTTGTACCTCAAAGAATGTATCAGCTTAAAGATTGTTCCTAAAGGGTTACGCCAATGGCGTTACCCTGCTGGCCTGATAAACAATTCAGTGTTTCACCAAGAATTATTAGTCCTGTTTGATAAGCAGGCTACAGAATTTTTGAATTCCCTTATCAATTATTACAATGTTGAAGTGGATATGCTGTTGCAGGAATTAACTGAGTTGGAATCATTTTTACAAAACCACCCTGATTTTATTAGATATAGGTATGATTATACCAGAATTCTGTCAAGTATTGAAGCATCAATCAATAAATTAGTCATCAACAAGCAACGCAAAATTGACAGAGACATTAAAGATTATAATAATCATAGGGCGTACCCCCCTCCCCCTTTAGGACAGCCTAAGTTGGGGGAGGTAGGGGTGAACTCTAATATAGATTCTTTACCACAGCCAATCCAGCATGTTCCCGATGATGTGGATACGCTACCGATTAGGAGGAGTGAGCGTATTAGGAACCAAGGTACCCATGCAAACAATGACAATGGAGGTTTCAATAACCATAACCAGAGTGAGGGGGGACACAATGTTAATGATAACAATCAGGGTTTTCACAGGAGGAGAGACACTTCATCTCCCGGTACGAGCAGCAACAACAATTCCACAACCAATTACAGGGGGAGATCGCAGAGAAAGAAGAAGGGGAACCAGCGGAGGAGATAGAGAACAGTGATAAAATTGGTCCCACTGTTCTCACTAGTCAACGAGGGGATTTCAAAATCTACAATTATACTGTAATTACAATTGAACAAAACCTTATTGACTTTTTTTCTAAAGGTCTTACATTTGTTCCAGATAGAAAATGTAATGTTGTTAACACAATTGTAGATTTGAAATTATATGTTCATAAATTGAACTTGGCATTTAGATTTGGTAACATGCCTTCCCTCTTGAATACTCACAGAGTTTCTAGCGTGTTCAATCCCCCATTACACAGTTCCTTAAGTATTTTTGAAAAGGTTTGCGAGATTGATTTAAGAACGTTGCTCTCTTGCCATAGTATTCCTAAAAACAGCAAAGTTAATATTTCTAGAGAAGAGTTAGAATTCATTTCCCTTCTCAATGAATGTAACATAAAGGTCATGTCACCGGACAAGGGAGGTGGATTAGTCTTTATGGACGAATACTTTTATAATGGAAAGTTATTAGAACATCTGGAATCTGATAGTTATTCAAAATCTAGTCTCAATGAGATTAATACGGCTTATAAAAAGATTAAAGGCATTTTGGAGGATCTTTTTATTCAAGGGACTATAGATTCTGACATGTTACAGTACCTGGACATGCTAGCACCTAAGATCCCCACCATGTTTGGCATGCCTAAAATCCATAAAAACTTGGTTAATCCCATTGTGGATGGAAGGGGTTCGATTACGTACGCATGTGCCAAACTGGTGGATAGTATTCTAAAACCTTTATTAAAAAGCGAGCCCCAGATTTGCAAGGACTCTTGGGCTTTTTTACAGCACATTGACAAAATGGTGTACAATTCGGACCTCAAGTTTTTAGTGGTTGATATTAAGGATTTGTACACAGTCATCCCACAACAACTGGGGATTGAATGGACAAGGGAATTCATGTTGAGTAAAAAAGCATCCAATGATCAAATGAACTTGGTTGAAACACTACTTGAGATTGTGTTATTAAACAATTTTGTGACATTTAAGGGACAGTTTTATTTACAAAAAACTGGGATAGCCATGGGGTCCCCCTGTGGATGCAGTTTTTCAAATAGTGTACTTGCATACTGGGAGCGTAATTACTTGTTTCAAATGTGTTATATCAAGAAAATGTTACCTGGTATAATAGATACCAGGATGTCATGTTCTTTCTTTGGAAAGGGTCATTGGAATCGATCCCCCAGTTTATAGAAAGTATTTCAAACATGACAAGTTTTCTCCAATTTACTTATACTATAGGAGAAAACAAAATCAGTTTTTTGGATGTCAAACTAAGTAAGAACATTTCTAATAATAGATTTAAATCTGAAATTTATAGAAAACCGACCCACTCGAATTCCCTTCTCCACTTCTCAAGTGGGCATCCATTCCATCAAAAGAGAAGTGTGGTGAAGGGACAATTCGTGAGGGCAGCAAGAATGACATCCGATTATCAGGATTTTGTTAACGAATGTGATACTTTGAGTTTAAAGTTTACTATGAGAGGATACCCAAAGGCTTTAGTTAATGAAGTAAGAAATGAGGTTGTGCTTAAAAGAGAAGGTGGTTATTTTAAGCCACATTTAGGAGGGGGCACCATGCACAACTCATCAAAACCATCAACTGAGGTTACACCTCAAATTAATTTCATTTTTACATATTGTATTGATTTCAACATCATAAGAAGTATCATTAACAAAACTGGAACATCATACTAGAAGACAATCTTTTGGCCAAAGCACTAGGTGTTAAGCCAAAATTTGTCTACAGGAGGGGGGTCAACTTAAAACAGCTAGTAGAAAAATCTACAAATAAATTTACAACTTCCAAGATGGGCATGGCAAAATGTGGAATGTGTCCACAATGTAAACACATGCTCCCAGGGAAAGAAGTACATATTAATGGGATTAATTATAAAATCAATGGCAAGTTTAATTGTGAGAGTAAAAATGTGGTCTATGTGGCTCTATGTGTAGAATGTTTATCATTTTACATAGGTAAGACAGAGCGTGCATTAAAGAAGAGAGTGTATGAACATCTTTATGCTATAGGGAAGAAAGATCTAAATAATGCATTAGCTAGGCACATTTGTGAACAACCCACTCACCACTTTTTATTTACTGCCATTCAACAAGTTAAGATTGGTACTAGGGGGGGTCCATGGCAATTATGGCTTGAAGAACAAGAACTTTTATGGCAAATCAGAACACTATCCCAAATTCCCCCAGGTTTAAATGAGTATGCATCGATTAAATGTATATTAAAGTTGAGGGCATTAAGGAGATAACTTGGTTACTGGTTGCTGTGTATTGTTTACAAATTCTTTTATAACACTTTAGGCATTTTGCATATTTGTCATATATATGTATATACACAAAAAAATTTTATTTAATATATACATAAAAAATTTTATATAACATAAATAGTTAGTAGACGAGCTGGATGTTAATATATAGGTTTATTTGTATAAAATCCAGTTACATTTTTTAGATATGTATATTTTTAAGTTATTTTAACTTAAGAGTTGGAGTTGTTGGAGAAACTTGTGGAATGGTGTTTGATGTTATTGTTATTGTTATTTAAAATTTTAAGATAAACTATGTGGGGTAAATCACATTTTTAAAGGAAAGTATAAATCTAAACATTTATGTAAGCTAGTATATTATTATATATACATATATCATGTATATATATGGATACATTACTTTTTTATATAGAACTATGTAAACCCATAGTCAAAGTTATAAATCCTCTTGTAGCTTTAAGAAGTCATGACAACTAATGGATTAATTAAGGGATGGATTTCTTAATCAAATATTGTGTATTTAAGCAAGGTTGTGTGGTTGTGTTAATTGTTTATGTCTGAAGAAGGTTGAGGTAATACCTCGACCGAAAGCGCTTACAAATAAAGGTCCGAGCTTAGTACATTCTGCCGTGGCGTTTTTCTACCATTTTTGTTTATCGCTAGTTTGGTATCGTATTTGTTCTGGACAGTAGCAACCTCTTTATTAATTACAGATCTCTTTAATGTAGAATTATTCAAATGACTTTTACTTCTGCAGAGATTGTGCTTATTGACTCATACTGGTGGATTGTAATGACACAAGCTTGAGTGGCCTTTTATGGTTGAAATTTTCTGAAATGCTTAGTTTTGTCATTATTGGTTTATAGATTTTGTTTCTTTGCTTGCTGGAATAATGTTCAAAACTACAAATTTAAAACACATTCTAACAAGTGGTGCTGTATTATACAAGGAATATAATTTAATACAATCAGGAAGGTGAATCAAAGAACACATACATATATGTATGGCCCTAAAAATGTGTGCATGGAGCCAATGGTTTGAAAACAACCAAAGGTAAATTTAATTCTCTATGGACAGATGCATTTTCTTTGAATGTGTTTTTTTAATGCTGTTTTAATGAATGTGAGTTTCAAGGGCAGAGAAGTTTACTGCTCATGCTAAGTCTGTTTTCATTGTGAGACTGTATTGTTTGTTTAGCAAGTGGTTGTCAGTGTTTGTGCCATTTTATTTCAATATCTGTAATCACTGTAGAAGTAAATAAGAAAACAGTAAGCAAACTGACAGGTTTAAACAGTGTTTAAGGTAACCAGGAAGAAATAGCCAAGTGATGGAACACTGGAATGGCTGGGGAGGGGGCTGCTGTGAGGGGGGGGGGTTGCTTCAAAAGGGGATGCTCCGGGGATGCCCCAGTCTATTACCCTGACTAGGGCACCATTTGACCATGATCTGGCTCTGGTTGTGGGACAAATTATAATCTTGAATAAAGCCTCAATGTATACAACATATGTGTGACAGGTCTAAGGTCAGAAAAAGCCGGGGAGAGTCATTTTGTGAGTTTCCACATTGTGGATTGCAGGACTTAAGTTTTTATTATTTTCTTTAATCCTGGCTAGATCAAAGCAGATATTGGTGGAAGCGCATATGTCTTACCATCTTTGCTCAAGACTCAGTCAAAACCAAAAAATAACCTTTATTTCAAACATGGTTGATTTGGGAAATTAGAGTAGGATTAAATGTTTGTAATCTCTTAGTCGTGAGTCAAACTTTTACCGAGATTGTAAAGAGCACCAAATGACATGAGAAAATAGATTAACATTTAAACTAAAGAACTTAAGAAGAGCCTAATTTTTACAATCTGAACACATTTGTTTATGAATGCAAAAAATACATTGCATCAACTGAAGTTCCATTTATTTTGAATCAGAAATATACTTCTTGTTTTCTTGTATAAGTAGTTAAGATTTCTTCAACCATTCTTTAAAATTATTTTTGTTTAGTTGTCTTAATGAAGTAGTTTTATAAGACAGGATTTTAAAGTATTTTGTTTTTGCACAGTTAATTGTTTATACATTCATCAGTTAATATATATCAGAAATCAAAGAATATTAAGATATTTTGGAGTAACAGATTTCAAATCTTGTTGAATGCATATCGCACATTTTAGCAAAGTTAAGTTTGTCAGTATTTTGGGGCATTTATTTCATCTTCATCTTGTTCAACTTGCCTTCTATTAAGTAGTCGGAATAGAAATCTGAGCTGTCAGAAAACAACTTCCTCGGATGTATACATTTTCTCTATTTGATTGCTTTAGCTGTTTACTTTTGTAATTTTAACTTTCTAATACTGATTTCCATTTGGGTGAAATAAGACAGAATACAAGCTGTGACTCTTGCTTCTGTGAAACAAAAATACATAATGTGATAACACTTATGTATTTATTTTTATCCTGGGGACTTCAAACCAGATACTGTTGGTCAGTCAATGGTTATGGTGGTTGCCTGTGAATGAAATAATTGGCTTTGTTTGCTATGGTGTTTGTAACCAATGTGTATTTTGGTGAAATAAACTGGAATACAAGCTAAGACAACTACTACTGTGAAGTAAAAATACATTACTTAACCACATTTTTTTTATCCTGGCAGGGATAAATCAGATATAGTTGGGTGGTAAATATGGGGACTGTTTTTTATTAGTTTTAGCATCTTTATTGAAATATCACTTAAAACATAGGTAAGCATACATTTATATAAAAGAAAACAAACTATATTACCATATTCCCAGCTGTAAACATCATACGTCACATGTAACCTTTTGTATGATTATCATCAATCCAACATTATATATATATTGATACATTTCTAACTTCCCTTAAACATCACTCCTCCTTCTCAGCAACATTATTCTGTTTGTAATGTTCCCACAATTTAAAGTTTTTTTTTTTCTATGTAATTTGCTCTTACCCTTTTCTAAAGATCCCACTTCCAGTCCTTTTGTCTCAGTTATAACATAATAATATAGTTGGTTTAGACTTTGATTTCCATTTTGTAGTAATTGCTTTTTGACAGCCACTAGAATTAAACTTAACAAAGCCTTACTACATCTCTAGGCAATTCAGATCCTAAAAAAAAATCTGTAGTTACACCCATTTGCTCACCCAATATTTCTGACAGAGTACTCTGTATAGAAATTTTAGTCTGCCAAGTCATTGCACTCCCAAAACATATTGTACCAGTAACCTCTTTCTTCCCCATCACACCTCCAGTATTTGCCATCAACCTTAGGAAACATTCTTTGGAGTCTGCTTGGGGTATAAAAATACCTATGCAAACACTTCCAACCAAAAATCCTAAATTTTGAAGACTTTGTTGCATATTTGGGAGTCTTACATATGTTCTCCCATTGTTTCCTTGTGAATTCCTTATTGTCTCTTTCCGATCTTTTCTAACCTTCAGTCTTTGATTCCTGTGGTTATGAAATATTTCATAAGGCCTGCTAATTATCCTTGTTTTTAACAGCAGTTTCTGTTCTAAAGTCAGCTAGAGTAAGTCTTTCACTTAGGATTCCCCATCCCTTTCTCATTACCTATATTCTGATATCAATCACTGAAAGTGAAAGCAGTATTTAGCCTGCAGTCTAAACATCTTCCCATTGTATTATCTTACCTTCTCTAATTATTTATTTTTTTCCAGTAAATTACAGCCTCCTCTTGCTTATTCCCTGTACCCTTAATTGCAGTCATCCCTACCAGCAAAATCTTCTTTCTCCATTCTCATGTTGGCTTAGGTCTTTGAATACTTTGTGTTACTTTAGGAATATAATATTCTGTCTGTCTTTTATTAGACTCCTTCATAAATGCATCCAAATTCTCACCCTCTCCTTATTTCTTGAACTTCTCCCAGCTTCATCACCATCTCTTTCCACTATGAATTATAGTTTTCTACTTGTGTTATGTATATGAGCCTTAAATATGTAGCTCTGAAATATTCCTTCAAATCAGGTAATCCTAAATCACCTTGTTCTATTGAAAGGTCAACTTCTCCCACTTGACCCTTGACCCTCCCACCAGATAAATCCTTCAACTTTTTATTACTGTCCACAACTTCTCCTCTGATATATAGGGGCTATGTGTTGATGAAAGGCCTTGATTTTGTTGTTGTAGTTTGGCTTTTCAGGATTAATGTGTATTTGTGACTACCATTCATGTGAACAAAACTGCATTAATATAACCACTATTTTTTTTATCCTAGCAAGGCCAAATCAGATACCGTGGTAGACTATGGGTACGGGGGCTGTCTGAGGATAAAATGATTGGCTCTACTATTTGGGTTAGGCATGCTGGAATATAAGCTATGATTACTGTTTCTGTGAATCAAAAATATATTAATGTAACCATTATCTTTTTAGCAGGATTTTTGTGAAAGTAACTGAGCATTGTCACAGTAGTGAAGTGATTAATGCTGCCATGTCACATTGCTTGATTCCCTGAGTTTTTGTCTGTGGCACCTTCTGTGTGCAGTGTACATGTCTCTCCTGTCATGGTGTGGCTTCTACCATCTCCCTGACAATATGCCGTAAGTGAATTGGTGTGTGTGTGTGTGTGTGTGTGTGTGTGTGTGTGTGTGTTTATTGTGGGTACACACAACTCTTCTGGATGACACTACACATAAACAACATTAATTATCTTTCAGGACGGCACAATGGTACAATGGGTAAAGTTGCCACCTCACAGCAATAGGTTCTCCAGTTTGGTTCTCTCCTGTGATGTCTTTTTTTGTAGAGTCTGCATGTCCTCAATGTTCTTGCGTGGATTTTTTCTGGATGCTCTGCTTTCTACAACACTTCAAAAATGTGCAATAACATGAATTAGGGACTATAAACTGCCCATAGATGTGTGTGTGTATGGATGTGTAATATAAAAGAAAGACCTGGCAACATGCTTCTATTTCCCCCTTTGCCTTATAAACTCTGTGGATAGCGGTGGATGTCTGTAGGGCACTCTACGAGTCAGATTGGACTCATAAAAGAGTAAGAGAGTGAGCTATCTTTCAAAAATAACACAAAAATACTTCACAGAGCATCTAGACTCTGAGTTTATTGGGGCCTGGAAACATCCACACCCTCAGATGTGTAAGTGGATTTTGACACAGACTTAAAAGGGGAGATATAATCTCTTTATTAGGTCTCAGTTTAAAACTAGCCATGCCTAGGTATGTACTCAAAAGGGTGTGGTACAAGTTATGTGGGGGCTGGAGTCAGTGTTGTCATTTTTTCCTTAATTCTTCTCACTGTCAGAACTCAAAGGCTTGCACAGGAAGTTACTATAGCTTACCTAGACACAGTGTACCAGGCAGGAGAAACCTAGATGTATACAAAAGGCAAACTTTGGTGGTAGGGATTAGTAGGCATGCTGTTTATATGAATATGTTTATATGAAAAACATATGCTGTTTATATGAATAACAGAAACAGAGTAAAACATATGAGTGCATCCAATTGTTCTTTCACTTTCATCTTAATGTAACACCAAAGTAGTTCATAAAAGGTGACTATTTTGGGGGCTTAGGAAGGCAAACACTATTTCCAGATATGGCATGCATGTCATAAGAATTTGTCTTTTTATTTTATTGGGAAATATTGTTTTAACCTTAAACATTCTACACAATGTATTTCTTTCCTTACTCAAGATTTTTATTCAGGCCTTCATTAGCACAAAAGATTAAAAGACATCTCTAAAATTCACCTCAGAGAATCTAGAATCCCATTGCTTCTAGGTACCTACCATCTACCCAGACCCCTGGCTTAATCAGTTTATTTCAGTGAAGTACTGGCCATTTAGTGTGCTGAAACAACTGAAGAAAAGGCTGAAGACTAAGACAAGATATGGAAATACAGGATGATGTCATCCAGATGGTGTGGGCAGACTGGAGGGGGGTTAGGGGGTAAGCGAAAAAATAAATTACTTTTGCGTAAAGTGAATACCTAGTGTGTAAATTCTGCTTATGCCTTTAATGTACTTATGAAATGTATTTGCTTTCTACAATCCAGTGCTCATAGCTTCATATGTATGCTTCTGAATATACAGAACATGAAAAAGAAATGAGGGCTGAGTGTACCAAGATGTGAGACTGTCTAATACTGGATAACTGCTGACATCTGTTTTTAGACAGCAGTAGCTACCCCATCCATAGCTGTTCCGGTTCCATCACTGTATACCATATAAAACAGTTTTGATGAATATTAACCTTGACAAAACATACTGTAATCATACTATATATGAGTAGTTATGGTATGTATCTTCACACAGGTCTACTGTGATCATCATATGGATCCCTGCTGCAGGACAACCATAACATAGATGGAAGAGTTCCAAACAATGCTCTTCCTGTTCTGACTTACATGTCCTGTAGGATTGCAGTAACAAATCCTTCTCTAGTTCTTGACTGGACATTCAATCTATGGTGTTTGGAGAAAGAGTCCATGGATGTTTGAAAGCAGCCTCACAAATACTCGGGTAGAAACTTATTGCAGGACATCTGTAGTGAAGGCAGCTGAACTGGTGGAGTGAGCCCTAACACTGTTTTCAAAGTTTTGCTATATGTATTGTAGCAGAAAGTAGATCAATCAGCCTACCAAATAGAAAGGGTCTGTTTAGTTCTTGGGCATCCCTGATTTATCGTCCTGAAGAACAGACAACTAGTCCACCTTAAAGATTTACTTTTAGTGTCACAGAACTTGAATTTCCTGACACATTCATTGTATACTAAATTCTGTCACTCTTACTTTCCTGCTTATGTAAAAAGGAGCTTGACAACCTAGTTAAGACAAAGCTCAAAGGCCATTTAGTAGTTTATATTCAGTGATGCTTTGTCATTGTGGAAGGTAAGTATAATACTCTATGCAGAGTAATGGTGGCATTCCAGAAAACTTTCCAGCTGAAGGGACTGTTACTTGGATAAGTCTTGTAAAAATAGATATTTACGGTCAACTGTGCTGAGAAGCTTACAGGATGGCAGAATTACTTTTTCATTGGCAAAGTTCAGGTCTCATGTAGGGTATACTTTGTGACTATGGAGTCTTATGTGCAGTATCCACTTCTGGAATTGTTTAAGGGCAACATTTGCTGTAAAGAAGAACCCCACTAGTCTACAGAAAGAATGAAGACCACTACCATGATGCAAATAGTATAGCTGCATGTGTATCTTGAAAAGAGAAACAGGCATCTCCTGGTTGATCAGGTCTGAGAGATACTGTAGCACTTTGGAAATTGGTCATGATGTAAGATTTAACCCCCTTTCACCAAACTGCAGCACTGGTCTAGAGCATTTGAATAAAGATGGTTTCTAATGTTAGGTACCTTCCCCTCCTTCAAGAAGGACAGCACCTCCTTTAAAATTAAATAACTGTGGGACCCCCTTTAATACCAGCCACTTGCTGTACTGTGGCACTAACACTGGTTGTTTTATTGATATTAGATAGCTGGGATAATCAGTCTAGTTTTGGTTAGGTAGGAACTGTCTTTAGGAGTTCTGTTTTTCTCCTCTTGCCTTTATTAGAAACTTTGCAATGACTTGGGTTAGAAGAAAAGAAGACAGGGCTCCATGATATCACATTATTGAGAAAACACTGGTTGCTGTTGCTTCTTCATGAGGTAATATGGTGAAAAACTGGGGGAGCTGGTAATTTGCAGTGGAAACAAGCAAATCCAACGTTGTCTACCCACTGTCTCACTGCTCCACACTTAAAATACTGAGCTCTCCTTCCTGAAAGAGTCTGTCAACATGTTCTGCTGGCTAGAAATGTAAAATGTTTTAAGATTTAAATCTAAGATTATTGCTAGCTTCCATATCATCACAGTAAACCTTCACAGTGGGTAGGGGCAGGTACCGCATCTGCATGGTATAGGATGTAATGATCTGTATTTTCTCCGGCCTGAACACTAACTGAAATGTTTGTAGGTTCATATATTCATAGGAGATTACTAGGCTAACAGCTTAAGGGCCCTTACCAGTCTAGCCAGTTAAAACCAGTTATACCCAATATATGGCCCCTATGGGCAACAGGATGGCATGGCTTTTTCCCTGTGTATTGAGCATATTACAGATTGTCCCTATCCACAAGGGACACAGGTGCTACCACAGGTGTGAACTTCTGATTCCCCATTCCTTGATCCAAATTGCATTTGAAGAGGGCCAAGGAAGGGCTTTGCTTAATGTAAATAGGAAGCCTGTTCCTAAGAAGGGGCAATCTCTGAGAAACATATCTGTCTCTCCAGCATGTTTTGTTTGAGTCACTGACTAACTTTAGATCCCTAGATCAGGTGACCCTTGTGCTGTTTGACTTGCAGATGGGTAGCAGCTGCATCAGAGCTGGACTTGTGAGTGCCTTGTAGGTCAGGCATAGGTCACCCCTTAATAGTCAGTAGCAGACAGAGTAAAGGGATAGGGCTTTTAGTGTAACTGTATAGTTCATGTTGTTTACACCCTGTGTTTTCTTTGTGAGGAACATATGTGGTCACTAAAGCTGCTGTGAGTGCCTATTCAAATACATGCTAAATGGCGCATTGTACTCGATTATTGGTCTAATGAGGGCTGAGTACAGCAGAACTATAGTCTGCTTGGATCTGGATGCCATACCTTTACTTAAAAGTTGCGCTACATAAAGTACATTTTCACCACTGTGCACACATGGCAGTCAAAGTTCAGGCTACCATCTATCTGTGTACCTAGATCTCTCACCTCTGACTCTACTCTTAGGGTTGTGCTACTGATGTTGTACTTTGAAGGGGTATTTTACTTCCCAAAGGATATGATAAAGCATTTTTTCGTATTCAGTATTAGGCCATGGTTCTAGCTGTTTGATCTAAATCCTCCTGAAGGATATCTACATCAATGGGGAGTCAATGACTGCCCTCAGCTTGCAGTCGTCTGCAAACTTTGTCATCCAGAGGCCTTCCATGTTAGCCTTGACTTCAGAGAAGTATATCCCAAACAGGAGTGGTCTCAGCACTCACCCACTTCGACCATGTGTCCTGTCCTTGAGCCAACTGGCTATCCATCTGATGACATAAGAATTTATACCCAGTTCTGTACATTTATTTATAATACCTGAGTGGGGAATTGTGTGAAATGCCTTGGCTAGGTTGAGATAGGCTGTATGTACTGTTTTACCACCTTACATGGCTTTACTGACTTTCTCAAAGAAATCCACCAGATTCAGTAGGTATGACCTGCCCTTGACAAAGATGAACTGGGTCAGATGCAGTGTTTTGAGGTTTCCTATGTCACTATTTATCAGGTCCATGACTATTCTTTCCAGGGTCTTACATAAAAGACTAGTCATACTTATAGATCAGTAATTTTCTGGGTGAGTAGATGGTGCCCCTTTATTCACAGAGATGACTGCTGCTGTCCTCCACTCTACCGGGACAAAGCCACTTGGCAGGGCTAGTTAGATATCCATTGTTTACTTAATACTAATGTGTTTCTACCCCTGTGGTTTGGACAACAGGCTTAAAATTATGATCTCTTGATGATGATCTCGCCATGCACAGTTTAATGTTGTCAGTCTGTGGTCTGTCACTGAGAGTTGGAAGAAGTGGAATAGTGGAAAAAAATGAAATCCAGCTGTACCACAACTGGAATGGGAGTTTTGGTTCCAAAGACCTCAGGTACTATGGTATTTCCTCACAGTCATCCTTGCATTCTGAACTATTAATATGGAGGATGAGTTGTAATCAAGAACTTTTAGGAAAACTTATGTTTTGAGGTCATCTTTGTTTCTATCTGCAATTGAGTCCTGCTCTGTGAAAAGGTGCACTTTGCATTTTTTAAGTTAAGGATTACCCCTAAAAACCTATTTTGTGGGTAAATGTAGGGTCTGATTCTGGGTATGGGGAGATGCATCTTGCCTAATGAACAGCCACTTAAGTTCCTGAACTTAGGTTTCTGTATTAGACCATCTTATAATGTATGGGATACGTGGCTATTCCCTTCTTTCTCAGATGCACGACAATTGGTACAAGGCATTTCTAAAGAAGTTGGGTAGACAAAAGTTAACTAAAGGATAAACTGGTAATATGACTCTTCCTTTTTAAACAGCAGAAACTGCCAGAAACCCTTGTGTATAGAGAGATGGAAATTAGTGCTCTTCATATTTAAGGTGAATCTCTCTTTAACAATGGAAATAGGGACTGCAGAGTGATGAGTTTCCATTTTGTAAACTTGCTCAGATCTGTAGAGCCCAGAAATGGTATCTGCTGGCCCTCCACTTCCTCAGTCTGCCTGCAGGACTCTCTGAAATGCCTGGGACTCTAATAGTAGCTCGATGATTGGTAGAGCAAGTTGTAGCTGGTCTCTTGAAGTATAAAGGGTGTTACGAAAAGGATGGAGCTGTGCAGATTCTATTGCACAACATACTGATACTACTCCACCTATTATTGAATTGAGTTAAGAAGTCAAGTCAGGTTAAGAAGTGTGTCAGTCTTCCTTACAAGGCTACTAGAAAGGTGATGCAGGTGAAGAAGGTGAAGTTCTTTGTTATTAGTGGATTTTACCGTTGTTGTCTGCTGGGGGTTTATTTTTTTGTCTGGGTCCCTGTTGATGATCTGACTGTGATCCCCGTCTCCTTAGGTCTGCTACTTCTTATGGCACTGGCTCATTTAACTATAATGTTCTTTCTCATTTTTTTTTCTAGAAAGCCCAAACCCTAAATTAGCTGCTTCTGTTGAGACTCTGAATAGTGGAAAAAGTGCTTAACTAGCTGCATTGTCTTCCCCTTCTCTAGTTTCCTAAAAATCTCCCAGGAAAGCAACCCAAATATGTTGTTTTTGTCTAAGGAGGTATTAATCAGGTTACTTTTACATATTCAGAGAAATGGCAGCATGCAGAGGAAAGCATGCTTCCTCAAAAAAGACAATAAGCTAGCATTATCACTGGAGACATCTGCTAAGTCATAATCCCACTTCATATGTAAGCTTACTTTTTTCAGCAGTCTGAGACACCTTATTGATAATTCCTTTCAAGGAAATTATAAAAATCCCCTGAATAAACTCATCACCTTGTTTAAGGATGTTCCAAGGATGTTTCCCTGGTACTGTGCCATATAAGTCTAATACCTTAGTGACCAGATGACCAGTGTAGGAGAAGTAGATACTTTCTTCCTGAACTTGTCAAGCAGTGTGAAGTGTCTGTCACTGTCAAGAGTGTTTAACCCTTGGATCACCTAATACCATTTTAAAGCCTTTAATGAAGACACTGCTTGGTCTACCATGGGGCTCTTAAAGAGATACTCATATTGGTCATAGACCCAGTAAAGCCTATCCAATCTCTTAGGAAGCTGGATGTTGACAGAATAGGATTAAATTAGGCATTACAAACTCATTGTTTCTTACAAGAGTATAGTCATCAGGAAAGCAGATTAACATGCTTGCTCAGAATACCTCAAGAATGGCTGTTCAGAACTGAATGAGTTAACAGTGTTTCAAATGCTTCAGTTATAGGGAGGATGACTGGACTGGGTTCCTCATCACTAATTACTTAGCAAATACACATATTTCTTCTTGGATGAGAAGGCTTCCTTATCCCTCTCCCCCATTTGAAATAGTCTTTCATGAAGTTTAATGTACTCCCAAAAGATGCATCCTTGAGTAATTTGGTGTGGTAGGATGTGGGAAGGGGGCAAAGAAAGACAAGGAATCCTTCTCATCAATAACATATCCAAGTAGTGAATCACAACAAGTGAGATGAACCGGAGGGTGGACATGGTAGTGACTTGATTACAGACTAAACAGAGGTGCAAGGTGATCCCAATGCTAAACACTCTAGACAGTACACAAGTTCAGGAAGAAAATATTTACTTTTGCTACTATGGTCATGAGGTCAGTAAGTTATGACCATTCCATTCTCTGAACTGGAGTAGTCTTGAGACAGCAGAGTATCTATTGTACATTTAACTGCAACTGAGGAAACGGGTTGGCATAATACTTAAGATCTTCACTTACCATGCACAAGGTACAAGGTTTGATCCTGGCCTTCGGCTAATACCTGTATGGAGTCTGCATATTCTTTCCATGTCTTTATGGAGTTTCTTCCACCATCCAAAAACATGCTGAGTATTTACACCTCAAAACTCACCCAAGAATGGATCTGTGGGCAGCAGCACAAACTCTGCCTATAGTGGGAAGAGTTATACAGACCAACCGCTTTTGGCATCAACTGCCATGCACAGTATCCCCAAAACAGAACAGCACAGATCACAGACTGTGTGCTGTGCTAAGGATAGCCACTCAATGATGTAAAAAAAAGGTTCTAGGTGATTTGATTGTGTTGACTAATGGTGCCAAAAATGGGCATGGGTATTTGTTGGTGATTAGTGGGTTGAGGACTTGACCTACACCATGGTCCCATGCTAACCACAGGAGGGATGTATGTGCCTCTTCTGGCCAGTGTGTGCCTGCCATAAAGCCCATCAGCCCTTTGTCAATGAGCTACTGGCTAGCCAGTGTCCAGTTGCCCAGCCTAGGCTACCCAGGATTGCGCTGTTGAGTGAAAGCTGGATGTAAAACAAATTAACCTGCCAAACATGAGGTAAGAATTGCTACAGTCAATGCGGTTTCACTGACAGGAAGTGGATTACATGAATGTAATGAGAAGGCTGGCTATCCTATGTATACAGGAGACAAGATGGAAGGGAAAGGCAGCAAAGCCACTTGGTTTGGGATCCACAGTCTATTACACAGGAGGAGACCAGACTAGAAATGGTGTGGGAATTGTGGAGAGGGAACAGCTTGCATGGGTTAGCAATGACCTGTACAGAAGCAAACACCTAGAAAGAATGATTCATAAAACTGTACCCTGTAAAAGCAGCAATATAGCACAAATACCTTGTGCTCAATCAGCGGGTAGTTGGGAGTCAAGAGGCAATAACAACAGATTTAGATGAATTTAGTATTGTGTAAACATTAAAATCAGTAGAATTTAGTACTGCTTAGCATAATTTGCTCCAATAAAACACCCTCAATAGCCTTCTAACCCTAATACACCTCTCCCTTGCAGCTCACAAATCAAAGGAGTAGGCAGTACGGATATGCAATTTTCTAACTTTTCTGTAGTCAGCCTGGTGGATATAGATTTCTGGAGACAGTGTAGTAATTATCTCATGTTTACTGACAACCACTTAATCCTTACAGAAGCAGACACAGTATGCAAGAGGTACATTTACACAATGATGCTGGAGGCTAATCTCTCACATACAAGTGCACATCAGGTTGTCAAACCATGCACACAATACCCACCACACATAATACACAGCACACACACATAGACTAATGTATGCTGGGGCACTTAAAAACAATCTTCCTAAATAACAAATTTGCCAAGATCACCTATTGTCAAAGCTATACCTCAGCAAATGCAAAGGCACTCAGAAAAAACACCACACATACTATCACTCTCAGTGGAGTCCCAAAGACTAAGCCCTTAAGGTAAGCAAACATACTTCCCAGGACTCTCATCATAGGTGGCTCCATTGTAAGATATACTGATGCCTCTCTAACCAGGCTGAACAAGGAGATCATCACTGTAAGTTGCTTATTTGGAGCCAGAATCTGCCAAATCATGAATGCATTTGAGTCATTATGCCACAGGTACCAGTATGATTCCATCATAGTTCATGTAGGTGTAAATTACATGAGATGTACCTCCCTGGACTATATGAAGTGAGACATTATGGAACTTTCAGACTATGTGTCTCAGGCTAGTATGAGCCTAGCACTGAGCAGCATATTGCCATCACCTAGGATGCTGCCACAATAATAAAAACATTGCTGATTTCAACAACTGGCTGTCTTTCTAATATCATTCTAAGGGGATATAATGTTTGTCAGCTTGTAGGACATGGTTAAGAGACCACATTACTTTGCCAAGGATGTTCTGTATCTCTCCTGTCTAGGCTTTCAAATACTGGCTAAAACTTTATCCATTCCCATAGTGCCTTTTTTAGGAAATGCCAAACCGACAAGCCTGCCAACATAGCAACATCAACTCAATTGAACCTCAAAGTGTTACTGCTCAATGCAAGGACCCTAAACAAAAAAACTACACTACCTCCAAGTCCTCCTCACATTTTAGAATACAGACACCTGTGCAGTTACAGTGACATGGTTTAAAGCATCAGAGAGTACTCCTGCAGTGCAAGGTTTCAGTGTCTTCCACAAGTGCAGACCAGTTGCTGCACAGAAGAGGGCTACAGCAGGATGTCTCTCAATATACATCAGTAACAAGCATACCTCTAGGGTGGTCAAACAGGATGATGTGCTGGAGCTCTTCCACATGCAGATCACCACAGACAACATCCTGTACCATATCCTAGTAAGCCATAGTTCAAGCTCCATGTCCCAAGAAGATCACAATGCATACTTGGACCTACTGGAGACACTTATCATCCAAACTAACACCCTACTCATAGGATAATTTAATTACCCTCAATAGAATGGAAATCCTACAAAGCCTCAAATCTACAGGCACAGAAATTCCTAGACTTTATAAATATAAACACCCTTGACCAAAAAGTGAATAAACCCAAAAGAGGCTCCAACATACTGGACCTTGTACTTACAAATACAGGAGAATGCTGCACCTTCCCACTATGTCTCATCCTCACTGGTAAGTCCAAAAATAAAGCTGCCTCCTTCGAAATCAAAATCAAGTCTGTAGTCCCATTAAAACCAGTAACAGGAATTAGTCAAAGGCAAAATAACCTTTTATTAAGTGATGCATTGTCAAAATTCAGTGCCCTTCCAAACCCAGGGAATACAGAATCATATGCTGAATTGCTCTCAGAAACTCTGTACAACTATATGAATAGCTACAAAGAAGCTGCTGTGCCTAGCAGAAGCAAGCCCAAGACTAGTACTAGAAACAAACCACCCTGGTGGCATCCCTAATTAAACAGGATATACAACTAAAGGAAAAAAAATATGGCAAAAATCATAGGTAATTTCCTTTAAAATAGAAACTCTCATCAATGTAAATAGGCAGCAAAGAGAGTGAATAAGATCAAGCAAAGTCAGCTGTTAGGTTAAGACAGCCTTCCAGATGAACAATAATCATAAGGCCTTCTACAGCTGTGTCAGAAATCTCAAAGCCATCACACAGCAATGTGCTGAACTGGTGTTTTAATGAGCCACATTTTTAGGCCTGGTAATATAGCTAACCTGTTAGAGAACAAATTCAGTTACAAATTTACCCCTCAACCATACCCTCAAAAATAACCCCTCCAGCTATAACTAGGGAACATGTACTGGCTGCATTCACTAAAGCAAAGAACACAGCCTCATCGGCCCTGATAATATCCCAGGATACCTCCTAAACAGTCTAAAATATGATTTATTAGGCTCCTGGAATCATTATTTAACTATAAACAGGCTTTGTGCTAGATGAATGGAGGACTACAACACTCATTCCTATTTATAAGAGAGGACCTTCAACAGATCCTGGAAACTACAGACCCACTAGTCTGACTAGTCTTATTTGCAATGCCATGGAAAGAATGATCATGGAAATTATCAGTAAGGACATAGGAGACTTCCAGACACTGGATCCATCCCAGTTTGGCTTGGTCATAGAAAGGTCATTCTTACTGGACTTCTTTGAAGAGGTCACTATGGAAATGGATGAGGGGAAAATGATGCATATTGCCTACCTAGATATGGCTAAGGCATTTGATACAATATCCCACTCGGGCATTCTCAACTTATAGAACTAAGTATAAACCCCTTTATAACACATTGGATAGCTAGCTGGCTTACTGATAGAACCAAGAAGGTTAGAATTGGAGAGGCCACCTCCACAAAGAGGCCAGTCCCAAGTGGAGTCTCCCAGGGCACTGTGCTGGGCCCACCCCTTTTTGGCATCTACTTCTCAGATGTCAAAGCCAGTGTCAAAGGTCTTTGGATGACCAAGTTTGCAGATGAATCCTCCAAGATAAGGACATCCTTCAGGAAGGTCTGATACAGACAAAAACTTGGTGCCAAAGTCATGGCTTAAAACCCATTACCAAAAATCCACTATAGTACCTTTTGGGAAGTCTGCCATCCTGGGTAACTTTGTCATCAACAAAACACCCTTAAAAGTGGAATCACTAGTCAGGGATCTGGGAACTCATGTAGAAAGTAACCTAGCCTTAGGCCAGCATGTGTCCAAGGCAGTAAGAAAATCCTTCTATTTTGCTCATCTTATAAGCAACAGCATGGCATCTATGTTCAGACAGGTTATCATAACACTGTACACAGCCCTCATCAGACCCATCAAAGAATATAATGGCCCTTCGGTATTTATCTGACCAGACACATGCAGCAACTGCAGCATCCACAAAGGTTCCTTACAAATAGAATACAGGGAGTGAACACAGTGTCCTACAGTGATTGCCTCAAAGCCCTGTTTCTTTCTCAATATCATATAGACTTCTGAGAGGTGAACTTTGTCTGGCAAACAAGGTATCCCTGGACCCTGTTTTGATGAATATTTTGGATATCCACAAACAAACAGCATCAAAGCCACTAGATTAAAAGACCTAAATTTTGCTTGTGACATAAATAGGACATGTTGGAGAGATAGATATGTTTTTCAGAGACTTCACATTCTCTGGAACAGGTTCCCCATCCATGTGAAGCAGAGTCCCTCCCTATTCCTTTTTAAGTGCAACTTGGATCAATGGCTGGGGAATGTTTTGATGAACCTTTTGCATATCTGCAAAACAAACAGCATTAGAACCACTAGATTAAAATATCTAAATTTTGCTTGCAATATAAATAGGACATGTTGGAGAGACAAATATGTTTCTTAGAGAATTCACATTCTCTGGAAGAGGCTCTCCATCCATGTGAAGCCGAGTTCCTCCCTATTCCTTTTTAAGTTCAACTTGGACCAATGGATGGGGAATCAGAAATTCACCCCTGGTCTGGCTCATATGTCTCTGATGGACAGAGGCAGTCAGTAAATCACCACCTATAGAAATCAAATCTGTGGTCACATTTTGGTTGCACTGCTATGCTTATAATGGTTGTAGTGCTTGTTAGCCTAGTATACACCTATGAACCTATGAAAAAGGCAGTGAGGGAAGTCATCAAAATTAATGACAGACTCATGGCAATCAAACTCCAGTGTAAGGATAGTGTACAATTAATAATTACAGTCTATGCCCCACAGTAGGGTTGTGATAGTCGGAAAGAGTGCAATTTGGCAGCAGATGCAGGACCTACTAGAAAAAGCAGGACAGCAGGAATTGGTGTTGATAATGCTTGACCTGAACTGAAACATCAGGACAGGCAGAACAGGATATGACTCTTGAGTTTGATATTCTACATTTTGTATATTGTATCTGAAGAAGTTTGCATCTAAAGGCAAACAAAAAGCGCTTAATAAAATTGTTTCAGTTTATTAGATTTGGCTCTTTCCTTTCCTGTTTGTTGTTAAGGTCTAAAAAAAGATAACATGGGCAGTCTCATGGTGTTTTGAAGTCCCAGAAACATTGGTACAATTAGTCCAGGACCCAATAACACAAGAACGAACAGTGTTTGGTCTCTCAGGGAGGTGCTCAATGGGAGTGGGCACTGGGCATGCATCAGGGTTCAGTTCTAAACCCACAGCTGTTTATACTGGAGGGGGACTACATTACAAAACAGTTCAGAGGGGATAGCTCAATAAAGTTGCTGTATGCAGATGATGTGGCATTACAAGTAGACTCTCAGCAAAAACTTCAGCAAAGGATAGGGGAGTGGAATGCAATACTTAAGGGAGATGAGATGAACTGAGTACAAACTAGACAGTTGTAATGGCAGTGAATGCAGGAAATCTGAAGAAGCTGAGAAATGAGATAGATGGGAAAATAATGAAACAGTTTAGCAGCTTCAAGTATCTGGGAGGGGTGGTTGAGGAGAATGAAAGTCTGAAAGAAGAAGGCAATTAGAATTAGAAGAGATACAGCCAACTGGAAGAGAGTGTCTGGGGTAGTGTATGACAGAAGAATACCAAAGAAGCTGGAAAGTAAGGTGTACAAAACAATGGCGTAACTAATAATACTGTATGGTACAGCAACCTGGACAATAAAGGCAGAGCAGTTGATGAAACTAGATGTGGAGATGAATTGCTTGAGTCAAGTGGTAGGATGCACACTGAGGGACACATGAAAAGAGGACATCAGAGCAGAAGCCAAAGTAGCTCCAATTTCAGTGTCCACAGACAAAAGTATATGTATCACACTAAAAAAAAGTTTTCCTCATCCAGAACCTCGGTGGGATGCAAGCATCCATATATAAACAGCTGAACAATTTTCATTCCATCAAAAGCCTTTCCCTTTGAAAGAAAAAGGTGTGAATAACTGCATTCATGCAGATGTACTGGGAAAGCATTGACACTTCCATGGGCATACACATATGCAGAACATCTACGTGGAGTATGACTGCAGTACAACAGAAGTAATATATTGTTTACCCACACCCAAATATCCATTATTGCTTAAGTATAAAATATGAATGTTAATCTGCCAGTAATCTAGGTATTCTGTTGAATTTAATATTACAGAACTGACAGTAATCTAGGTAGTTTGTTGAATTTAATATTTATATAATATTACAGAACTTTCAAGTCTAATAAATGATAAGTATTTAGTTAGTCTGGCTCAAAAACGGATGGGTGATAAGAAAATCTATTACTTTTTGAACGACATTTGTCAGCGAAAGAAACGGGAGCATGTTTAAGGTTCTGAATTTTGCAGGCAATCTCAAAGCAGCACACTGTGGTTATATTCTCTTAAGTATATTCTGACTTTTCTCCAAAACAGAAGGGTTTCTGATATTTATTTCATGACCCATATCACTTGAAATTTAAGACACTAACTGAATTCTACTTAAACATTCTAGACACAAGACAGTAACATGTACAAAAAGTCTGTATAATACATAATAACCAGACTTCTGGTGACTCCTCTAAGAAAATGAGTTTTATCAGACAATGTCATTACTAAGACAATATGTAGTTTTTTGTCTTAACAGCACTTAATCACAGGAATCCGAGTGTCTTTGCATTCATATTATTTCATGTGTCCTGTTAAAGGAGCTTTCTGCAGTAAGGGGTGTAACTCTTTCAAATACTTAGATGGTAAGAAACGATATATTACAGCTTATAGGAAAAATCTGACTGAACCAGTTCAAAGTGAGTAGATTATAGAATATGCTGCTATGTTCGAGAACTTTGTGAATATTGTGGATGTGATTGATATGCAAACCCAGTCTACAGCTGCAGGCTTTGACATAGGTATCTGGATATAGCACACGCAGCTTCTGAAGCTGGAAGTAGCTATAGACATCTTAATCCTTTGAGCTGACATAGCAGAAAGTCTCCCAGGGTAGACAGAACATCAGCTATTGTGCCACGATTGTGCATGATCTGAATAAACCTGCGTTAAAAGGCAGACTCTGCAGCAATAAAACAGACTGCAAACACAGGAAAAATAAGTCTCAGAGTCAGACTGAAGACCTGGAACTGGTAAGTATCATGTCTGTTTGGTAAAGTTAAACAAGGTATGACAGGCTTTTGGCCAGAAGTTAGACATCATGACATTTGAAACAGATGAAAAACAATGCCAAGGACTTCAAAAGCAATATAACAGGTATTTATTCAAAGATATATTGTATTCTGTGTAGCATATAACACTTTAATGCTGTTAACTGTAGGATATACATCACAATAAACCAAAATAAGTACTAAGAATAAATGTGCCACAAATGTTTTAATAACTTACAAATCTACTAGAATTTTTTCACTTCCTTTATTAACTACTAATTTTGCTACTAATAATATGCATCATTACAGATGACTCCATAAACAAGATCTAATACTCATACAAAAGACAAGAAAAGAAAAAGGCCACAAAGCATGTTGAGAAAGTTGTCAATTGCCTATTTAAAGAGGCAGAGCCCTAACTATGGTGAAAGCCATTCAAAGGAAAGAATGACCTTGTGACCACTGATAAACCTGCTCATTCATTAGAATTTGTAGATGACTTCATGTGATATGATGGTGGTGTGAGGAGGGTGCAATGCTGGGAAAGTGAGACTACTAACAGTTACTGGGAGACAGAGATGTGAGAAACAAAAAAGGATATCTGTGGGGCAAGTACTACTTCTGGATGGCATCTGTAATAACAGGGTACTAATACATAAACACTGATAGCTTAAAGACAAGACATCCTCCCTGGTGTCTCTGCATAGTGTGTGTGTGTGTGTGTGTGTGTGTGTGTGTGTGTGTGTGTGTGTGTGTGTGTGCGCGCGCGCGCGCGTGAGCATGTGTTCCAGTTTAATAGCACTTGGGCTGTGTTTTGAGTTTTCTTGTTTCTGTATTATGACATTACAAATTAGTGCTCTTTCAATACTAATTCAACCATATAGATGATGTAATTAATATTAATCGAAGCAGCTACACTTGAGAGCTATTAGTGAAATAACATTTTCTGTGAAATAGTGTCAACCTTTTATCTGCAGAAGGTAAAGGATGCTAAGGTATGCCGCATATGTTTGTAATTAAAAAGATTACATAACTACTGCAATGTTAACGGTCTTCGCAGACTGGGAGGCAAATTACAGGAAATGAAGTTCCACTGTGCCTTTAAGACTACATAATCTAAACTGCACAGGTCTGAAAGAAAACCTTTTCATTTGAATGCATGCAATATAAAGATGGGTGGTTTTCCTAGAGGTGCAAGGTGTTCATATATATCCCTGGTGCTCCAGTTCTGATAGAAATCATGAAGATGAATATGCCTTCTTAAGAAGCTGCTAAACTGTTTCATTATTTTCCTATCTATCAGAAATCCTGAAGACTCTGTGTATGTGTGCATGTGTGCATGTGTGCATGCGTGTGTGTGTGTGTGTGTGTGTGTGTGTGTGTGTGTGTGTGTGTGTGTGTGTGTTTGTGTGTCTTGGAGTGGGGACGTTGGCATACTGGGTAATGTGTTTACCTCACAGACATAAGGTAGAGTTTTGATTCTCACTTTTGAAAGGCTTAAAATGGCCTGCAGGGTTAGCTAGTCTAGGACTTACCTATGAACATGTAAACCATCGGTCTCAGTGAGAGAGCTTCAGCATATGTTTTTGATGGCATGTTTACTGGCAGATACCAGGAGACAAAACTGTTGGAAATTCTGAAATCTACCCAGGTGTTACAGCTAGATCCTAGGCTGCTGACCTTCCACTAACCCTTCCCTGACCCATCTTTTGTCTCTCCCAGTAATCATTAAACTCTATAGAAGTAGCTCCTAATAAAGCATAACTGAACAAAGAAAACACAACACATTTATACAGGGGATGGGGAGAGGGTATCCTAAATGAAAAGATACTTCTCTCTTGAAGGTCTGCTGTTAAGATGAGAACCTCAGTTAAGAGTAACATATTATTTTGAAAGGAAAAATTTAACCACTTAGTAATTACATGAGGTAGAAACCCAAGCAGGATTTTCAGTGATCCAAGATGGCTGAAAGATGCCAAAGCATGCCATCTAGTACAGTTAAGGAACACTGTATCCTGCTCTGAGGCTGTGCATTTATTCTTCAGCATCCAAAAATTCTGTAGAGCTGTACGCAAGTGGAAATCTCACATATACTCATGCAGTCATATCCCTCAAACAGGCATAAAGACTTACTATTGTTACAACAACAGGGAAATACAATTCCCTAATGATTTGTATAGTGTTTGTCTAGCAGCTAGCTAATCTTTTTATCTTTTTAACATAAACAAACATAATCTGGCTTCCCAACAAACACAATGTTTTACTGTTTGTACCTGAGTGGCCAGTACATACATAAGAAGCACATGAGTCTTTCCCTTGTTTTTTTTTTTTTTTTTTCATGGAGTAGATGGAATTGAATGGAATGGATTGTTTCAAATCCCTTTCAGACACCACATTCAGGGCTAAAGTCAAGCATGCACAATGTATGCAATGGTTTGCCCATTTAAAAATATATATTTTCAACTGCAGCACTAATCCAGAATAAAATTAAATGTCAGAAAAAATCTTTTAACCTGGCAAATAAAAAGCCACTTTTTGACTTAGTTTTTCCGTGCAAATTATCTCACATTTCAGATGCTTAGTTGTGGCATTGAATGCTGTGATTTCAGCACATCAATTAAACTATCAGAAGTAGCATTTTTCTGTGCTATCTGCCCGGTCTACTTTGCAAAAGATGGCCTTTAGTTAAAAAAGCTTGTCTACGTCCCTGAGCACAGCTGGCATTAATTCATTGTTTGTCTTAAAAATGCTAAAAATTAAGTCATCTTGGTTTTGATTCAGAAAAATTCTCTTTTTTCATTTTTCAAAATCTTTTGGGTTTCTAATAGCATGATGGGAATGGACCCATTCTTAAGTCAAAGTATGATTGAAGTTCATAAAATTAGTATTGTTTCAGTCTTTTATGTCAACCAGAAGTGCTCTTCACAGCACCCACAATGTGCCCAGTAAGGACTCTTTCTGTAATTCATATTGCATTATATGTATCAGTAACATATCTAAGTACGACTGTAAATTCTTTTTTATAAGACCCATTCTTCCTACTACTACTGGAACTGTCTGGGTATCCTTCTTCCACATTGCCCTAATTTCTGCCTGCATATCCTGATATTTTATGACTTTGTTTCTCTCTGTTTGTAAGACACTGTAGTCACTGGGTGTAGCAATTTCAATAATCAATGTTACTTTTGTCGACTTTTCATGGACAATTAAATCTGATTCTCTTGCATCTATTTTTTGAACTGTTGATAATGATCCCATGTGATATAAACCATCATTTTCTACGATGCTCTGTGGATCATGTTTCCAGTGTTTTTAAGCTACTTCAATATTATTCTCCTGGGAAAAGAAACAGGTGGAAGAAAAATCCATTCAGTGTAAAAGCAAAGTAAGCACCAAAGGCATCCTTGCTGCATTACACACGTCCAACTCATGAAGAGGATTATTCTTCTGCTCATGCACATTGAGTGATTCCCCAACTTGCCCTATATCTCTATGTTGCTTTAACATGTTAAAAAAGATATATTTATTTTACATTTTATTACCGGAATAGTCTGACTGGACAACATGTCCATTTTCAGTGGAGGCCCAGGCTGAAAAGCTCCACACAGAAAAAAATCCAAAAATAACAAGTAATTCAAAAAGATACTTAACATAAAATAGATTATAGATAGTATCATACATGAGTCTGATAGGTAAAAGATAAACAACTGTACATAGAATATAAGTTTACATAGCTGGATAGCAACAAATATGTAATAATAAAGATACAACTGGGATAGAGGTGATTAACGTGAAGGGAGATATAAAATAACATTGAGTTATATTTACAGAAATTTTTGAAGCTTTGGACAGTTCCCATTTGAGTGGATACATATAAGTTAATAGTAACAATAATACATAATCAACAGTTAAATCAAGGATAGTAGAGTTAGTAGAAAAAAGATTATCTAAGAGAAGTGAGAAATTTTTAGTCTGGGGGAGAGCAAGGACAGAGCTATCTACTGGTAAGGTGTGTTTTTAGCTTCTGTTTAAATTTGGTTATAGTAGTGCTAGATGTGATGTTAACAGGTAGAGAATTCCAAAGCTTGGCAATATAATGAGAATATGTGATAATACACACACACACACACATATATATATATATATATATATATATATATATATATATATATATATATATATATATCATATCATATATCACGCACTTGAACATGTGGCCTCCTTCTTTATTTGCTTAATTATTTAGCTTTTACAGATTACTTGTAATGCATGTGTATGCTGGCCAGTGAGCTCCTGCATTTGGAAGACAAAGCACCCTAGTATGACATGATCTCAAAGGGTAGATAACCAAAAGTCACACAGTACAGGAGGTGCAAGCTGTTTGTTATTCCCAAGAACCTTACGTCCCAAAATGATAATTCAACCCACTGACAACATTCTCCGAGGCAGATCTTCTATCAGATCTATCACACCGGGACAACTGTATGTGCCTTGTACAATTCTAGGTGGTCTACTGGGGCACTCTACAGCTTATGAAGTGCTAATTGTGGCAGATCATGTCTCAGGATGCTACATGATGTATTCCATACCGTCCTTGATTCACGTTTGTGTCTAGTCAGCTCTTAAAAATTCAGAAAATCCTCTTTTTTGGAGAAGAAACCATCTTTTCATCTTGAATGTATAATATTCCATCATATTCATAAAACTCTAGGAATTTGTTACAGGAAACCATGAGTAGAATGAGAGAAAGAAGCAGCTAAATGGGTTTGCCACATATACTATGAGGTGTCAACGGTTGTTTATAAAATATTACAAACTTAATAGTTACTTGTTTACTGTGAATTATAAAATCCAGTTTAAGACCTAGAACCTAAAGAATCATACTACTATAAAATATTTTGCACTGAAGAGTTTGCAATTTATACTTCTTTAATAATCCCTATGGTTCCACAGAGATGAACATTTGTTTTAAATGCGAGGTCATAATTTGATTATATCAAAAAGCTTATGCTCTGCCCAGAGCTCCACTGGAAGAACAAGTTTAATGTCAGAACTGCAAAAGTCAAATCTACTCTAAAAACATGGCTTTATACATTATTTTCTTTCTGAAATGGAGGCAGGCACACACACACACACACACACACACACACACACACACACACACACACTAGTAGGCATTGGGTTGTATGTGCTTTTGTGTATTGTGTACTGTTACAGAGAGAGAGAGAGACAGACAGACAAACAGATAAATCATGGTAGAACATTTTAGTTCACATTAGTGGAGCTTTCGTGTGCACAAAGCTGTGCAAACAAAGTGCATGATATCCAGAATGCTATTGATGTCTAGGAAATTCAACAATGTTTTACTTGATTATTACTGCTGAATAAATGGATGAATAAATTATATGACCATAACAGTCATGACAGTAGGCATCAACAGCAAATTTCAAAAGGAGTCTACTTCTTCAAGAAATAACAACAGATATTAACTGTACTACATTAGAAATCTGTAACTTTTTAAACAGGGAAATGTCCTGGATTGTAGATAAAGCTACACATATATCACTAGGAGTGTTGCAGTAAATTACAGACAGAAACAATTGTATAAAGATCTTTATGTAGGATCTGCCTAATTGGATCTGGCCAATGCCTCCAATACTATTCTACACTCTCCCATCATATAAAAAAATATCTCAACTGAATATAAGCCCCATTTATAACTTGGTCAATAACTGTCTAACTAGCAGAACGCACTCAGTGCTGGTTGTACACTTTCTTCTAAAATGTTATTCACCACTGGCATCCCCCAGAATTCAGTGTCGGGACCAATATTCCTAGGCATGTACTTCACCATGTCAAAGCCAATGTCAAGGGCTTCTGGGTGACTAAATTTGCAGAACAGTCATCAGCTCATCAGACTCATTCATATCATCTAAAAGGACCTAATCGTCTCAAACTCATACTCTCAGGAATATGGACTAAAGCTAAATGCAATGAAATGGAGTAATGTACACTTTGTGAAACAAGAATACCCCTGCACTTACCATATAAATGGCACTCCCACTCAGATACTGCCATTTGACACTTGTTAGTATTTGTCAAGAATGAATTCTCCTTTGACAAACACATCTGAACAGCCTAGAGAAAATGTCTGGACTGGCTTCCCTAAGCTACAAAGAATGACTAAGAAGCCATATCTCATTACTCTATCTCATCCAGACTTCTGTACTGCTGTCTCTGTATGGCTTACAAGGCAGCAAATGATCATATCCTGCTTAATCTCTCACATGTTCAAAAAAACCACTGTAGGGATCTAAATCTATATTATTACATAAGCAGAACCTGTTGGGATATTAATATGTCTCCACAGGAATCCTTGGTCTAAGGAATAAGCTACCTATCTATAACAAACCAACTAGATCTTCAACTCTTAAAGAAAACTGAAGCCTGAATGGGGATCTGAAAATTCACCCTGGTCTTGCTAGTATGTCCTTATGGATGGAGGGACAAATAACAGTAACTGTATTCACTAGACTGCAAGTTATCTATGGGACTCATTCTTTAGTATCTACCTATAAGCAAGCTATGTACCAAAGAGATCTTCAGGATAAAAATGTCTGTTTTTTCACCTACCTGTTACAGGTACCTATGGGAGTTTTGAGACTGTTTGGGTTCCGGATCATTTTGTCCAAAATTCCAACTATCTGCTCAAACTTAGGCCGTTCACCACGCTCTTTCTGCCAGCAGTCAAGCATGAGTTGATGAAGTCCAGAAGGGCAATCCATGGGTGATGGAAGGCGGTAACCCTCTTCAATGGCCTTTATTACCTGTGAACCAGCCAGAGAGACATTAGCCCTTAAACATTTACCAAATATGAAAAATAAGCAGTTAAGCCTGATGAAGTCTCCTTTGTTTTATATACCTCTGTCTTTCAACTTACACAAAACATTCAGTAAAAAATGAAGACAGGTATAGAAGCTCCAGACAGCATTTATATTCTGAGGCAAATTTGAAACCATAACATTATCTTCCTGGAAAAACTCATAATTTGGAATACATTTTTTCACAACATTTCAGCCAAGATGACACCAAGCAACTTTTTATCACTACAGCTAACAGCAGCTTGAATAATTATATCTTAATATCAGAACAGCTGTTATATATCTAGATATAATTACTCAAGCTGCTGCCAGCGCAGTGCTTTAGCACAAGCCTGGTGCACAAGAAAGTAATATGTATTGCCTGCTGTTGTGATACGTTTTGGTACTTTGAAGAACAAACTTTTATGTAGCTTAATTTTAAACATTTATGTAAAAAATATTCTCTATTAATGCCTTCCAATGGATACCCCATGTATAACTTATGAACAGCATCAACTTATCAACAACTCGGTACCTGGCTAGTTACAACAATTCTACAACTATGAAGTGCATGTGATTTCTGTAATCAAGTTCGTCTGCACTAATTTCCACCCTGAATATCATAGAAAGACATTGTACTACAGTGGTTCATTATGTACTTCCCTTATAATTGTGGAATTTATCAAAAAATTATAACTATTGCTCCCATGTGAGTTTAGGAATATATTAAGCAAATAACAGTAAAATAGAATCCAAACACTTTAAAAGTACTCCTAAAATGCAGATATTAAATATATTTGGATCCATTGGATGAGAAAAATAAAGCCACATATTTAAATACTTTATTGGCAATACAATGGCCATACAAATCATGAAAAACTCTGGGCCATTTTGAAGAGCATGAGTGTACCAGAACATATAGTAATTCTTATGCACAGTCTTCACATAAATCAAAAGGTAACAGTTGAAACAGAGCAAGGAGAAACACCATGGTTTATAATCAGTAAAGGTATGCAATATAGCAGCATACTTTCTCCATACCTGTTTAATTTATGAACAGAATGAAACATCAGGGAAGCAGGACTGTATGAAGAAAATTGAGGTATGCAAATTGATGGAATGATGAACTTTCTAGCTTTCCCCATTGCTTCTTCTCTTGCTGGAGCCACAACATTAAGGGTACCATGGACAGGTCTCTTTCACTAGGTGGGTCTTGACCCACCAGATGGAATGACTTCTCAGCCATCAGGCTATGAATGTCCCCATGACTGGGGAAAAGGTGGAGAGAAGCTAGAGATATAATGCTGTGATTATGTTTTCTTTCTTTAATCCTCACCTTTCAATGAAGTGCAGAGCTAGTGTCAGACGTGGGTGTACAATGATGCCATAAAGAAAATGCTCCTACCTCATGTTGCATGTTTCTCTTGCCCCCCCCCTCACCGTACAGAGAAATGCTTATACTTCATGGCTCCAATACTGCCACTGAAATTCTTGTGACGGCTGCATCCTCTGCATGCCCCCACTCCTTCCTCCCTGAAAGAGGTGAGCAGGCAATGTCTCACTATTTATCTTACTTCTTGACAGCTCCAGCAGGTACCCAAACTGCTACTCTAATATTGGTTGAGTATGTCAAGTTTAGGGATTTACTCATCTAGACAACCAAGCTGGTGGTAAAATTAAAAGCAGAAATATAAACAGTAGACAACTTCAGCTTGGTTCAATAATCAATAATGCAATAAAAAGCAATGAATAAATCTGATGATTAATTGCTTCTGACAGAATAGCCATAAAGGATTTAAATAAAATTGAAATGTGGAGATGCATCTCTCCACATGAAGATTCAAATTGTACAAACTATGCTTCCCTCAGTGATGTCATACAATTGCATATGCATATTACATATTATGCATTATATATACACGTATTTTCCTTTACTAAATGTATAATACTAAGTTGTCTGTTTCATTACATTTATCTGTAAACATTTCTCTTGTATATATTGCTTGTACATTAATGTATATTACTTGGAGTTTTTCTCCCAAGGCCTCCACCGGAAATGTTTTTTTTTTTTTTTACCCAGATGGACCGCCCTGGTAAACAAATGTCAAATACATAAATGTAAACATTAGGCACTGAAGAAACAAGACAGGAAGAAAACTGATGTCTTTGAATTATGGTATTGGTAAAGAATACTGAATATACTACACTCACTTGGTATTTGAGAAGGCAAAACTTAAATTCTCCCTGAAAGTGGAAATGGCAAGACTTTGACTTTTTTATTTCAGATGTATAATTTGAAGAGAAATATTATTAGAAAAAGATGTCAAGCTTGGGCAGGTTGAAAGCCAACATAAAAGGTGAATACTGGCAATGTGATGGACTGATGCAATAACTATAGTGATGGATGCCCTTGTGTCAGTGGTTAACCATCTGAGTGAATACACACTACAGTTCTTCAGAACTATCCATAGAGTTACAATGGGTTTACATCAACTTGAGGGCACATAACAGCATGGTTTATGTATAATTAATAGCTAATTTAGTAATCAATAAAATAGCTGGTGCAACACACATACAGCTAGCAATGTAAACTATACTTGTGAAAAATAATTTGAAAACAAGAGACTGAGGCAGACAACTCTAAATATGATTCAGAAGACCGTTATGAGAGGAAAAATACTACTCTGCGAAAGTCAATGGGATAGTGGTATTCACAGAGGGAATCTGCTAAGTGAAAGACAATGCAAAAGGGAATGTCTTGAAAAAAATTCAAAGAGAATTTTAATTATAGGTTGTGGCAGCAAGGAAAATTAATAAGTTTACGGTTACTGGGCATATCAATTATGTAAGAAGAAATATTTTACAATTCAGTAGTCTACATTTTTGCAGCACAAAATAACAACAGGAGTAAATTATTTTCTGTTTAGTACTTTGGAACTGAATATTTTGAAAAAGTGTTTTGACGAAAGCAGACAAAAGAAAGGGTGCATGCATCAGAATTCAAGATGACAGTAGAATGGTTGTACTCTTTCAAAAGTTAACATTTATTTATTTAATTTATTTACTGACATTTGGTGACCAGGAAAGTCTGACTGGGTCAGAAACCTATTTTCGGAGGAGGCCCAGGGAGAAAAGCTCCACACAAATAGAAACATTATTAGATTTTACAGTTATGTGTATACTTTACATACAATTATAGACATAATACAGTTTAGCATGTGTTCACTTTACATACAGTTATAGAGATAATACAATTTAACATGTGGATAGACAATTTACAGTCAAAAATGCAGTCTAAGATTCTAGACATAATTATAAATTACTAGAAGGGCAGATTAAGTCATCTTGAGTATGATAAGCTGTAGTTTTGTTTTGTAGGATTTAAAGAGTAGAAAGTTTAAGTAAGGGTAGTAAGACAAAGGGAGTAAGAGAGTCAAGGATAATGGTATATGTATGGATACATAATGAAGTGGTGAAAGGATTAGGATGGTAAACACAAGTAGATATTGTAGAGAATATAGAAGTATAGTACAGTAAGATTCAATGAGAAGAGGATGTTTTTGAAGTGGATTAAGAAAGCTGGAAAGATGAAGAAGAAAGCAGGTACTAGATGAAAAGATAGCAAAGACAGTAGGAGATGAGGGGTAGAGGAGAAGCAGCAGAGGAGGGAAAAAGATAGTCTCTATTAGATAGTAGAGAGATAGGAATTAAGTGTGTTAGCCTTTAGTTAAGAAGCAAGGACAGATATGAATGCTAAGAAAGTGATTTTTTAATGCAGGTTTGAAAGTCTTAAAGGAATCTCAGACACTGATATGTGGGGGTAGGGCATTCCATAGTCTTGCACTGGTAAATGAGTACAGACTACGACCAGCTTTTTTATTAGGTTTGTATACATTTAAGAGTTGTTTATTTGTGGAACAGAGATTTCTGGATGGGGTATAAGACTGTAAGATAGGTTTTAAGGCTGGGCAGCTGTCTGGCTTATATACTATTTTGTGTGTTACAGATAGTTGTACATAATTAAAGTAATGGGGGAATTGTAGCCAGATGAGTTCATTGAGGACATAGCAGTAATGCATGTGGTAAGGTGTACCAGTTGCAAGTTTAGCTATTTTGTAATAGCATGATTGCAATTTGTTTTTAGAGAGTGGAGTTTGGTGAGAATAAGGGCCCCATACAAGAGAGAGGTGAGCAAGAAGGTACTGGCAAGTGTTTTGTGGTGGGGTTGTCCATGAAATGTGTGTGTCTATAAAGTTTTCCAACTTTGAAATATGTTTCTTTTTAGTGGTATTTAGTATATGTTGGGATAAAAAATAAGCAAAGGCAAGGCTCCAGGTTCTCCACTAGCTTTAATGACACAAACACAAGCGCTTTCACTGAATACTTCTTCAGGTGTATACATGTTAAGCTAACACACCTCTCTTATACCATTAGTTCATAGTCACATGACAAAATCAACATTTAAAGGTAAAAAGCCTTACATTAAAATTCTATACAAACATAAAAATCTAAAAATGTACAGATTGTTATAAACCATACAAATTATCTACATGATGGTCTATTCTTAAGGATGGGTCTCATAGGTACATGGTCATTAAGACCGTGTCCTACATCAGCTCTCAATCTTACAATCCAATAGCCTTCAAACTTTCGGTCTTACTCCTGATGCCCCCCCCCCCTCTGGTTCTCTTGGATTGTACAATTGGATTGTAAGAATGAGAGCTTATGTAGAACATGGTCTTAACAACCATGTACCTATGAGAACCATCCTGAAGAATAGACCATTATGTAGATAGTTTTTATGGTTTATAACAATCTGTATATTTTTAGATTTTTATGTTTGTACAGAGTTTTAATGTAAGGCTTTTTACCTTTAAATGTTGTGTTTTTGTCATGTGACTATGAACTAATGGTATAAGAGAGGTGTGTTAGTTTAACATGTATACACCTGAAGAAGCATTCAGTGAAAGTGCTTGTGTTTGTGTCATTAAAGCTAGTGGAAAACCTGGAGCCATGTCTTTGCTTATTTTTCATCCTTGGACTATTTGTGACTTACTGCAGAGGTACCTGGTTATTGTTGGGCTGTTTTATCTTTGTGTTTTTGCTGCTATTTCCCGGCGATACCAGGAGGATGGCTACAGGGAATGAGAATATAGAGTTGGAGTACAGCCCTTTCTCCAGCGTCATATGGACTGAATCTAATGTAAACCAATTTATTTTGAAGGTGAGCAAGAATGTGAATCCTTTGTTCAACAGCGATTTTATTGTAGAAGGAGATGATATTCAGAATGTAGATTTTATAGCACTGAAATGTGAACTATTCTTGTTGAAGAAGGACCTGTTAAAATTAAAATGGGTACAGTTTGAGAAATTTCACCTTGAAGCATGTATCACTGAAGAAATAGTACCTCGTGGTTTGAGAGTACTGAAAATGCCTGCCCAAATGAACTACAACTCTCTTTTGCTTAGTGAGTGGCAAAAGTTAAACATTAATACCAGCTTGGGTTATTTAAAACTGTTGACTGCTTCAGCCAAGAGTGAGGAAACTCTTGTGCTAGATTCCATTAAATATAAATATCTTGAACTCTGTAAAAAATATGGTGCCGATCCACTAATAAAGCCTATGAATGATACCTTGGATAATGTTTTCGTATATTCTCCAAAGCTATTGCAGACAAAGTTAAAGAAATTGCAAAGGGACCGTAATGATTTCTCACAGGGAAATGTCTTCACATGGCCGCGAGAACCCAATGTGAACACAGAGATCATTCCTCGAACCGGAGCACCAGAGGCGGCAGCTTCCATCAATAATGAGATGATCGTAGAGGTTTCAACCAACCAGGGTATAAATGTTAAACAGGAAAAGACTGAGGGGCAGACACATACAACTGACAGTGTAGGTTGCATTGTACAAATGACCGAACCGCATGGAGCAAGAGGGAAAACTATCATTACGACAGCCGAAGTTCATCAGGAAGAGAACGGAGATGTCCCTAGACCACAAAAGTATGTTAATGAGCCTTCATCTTTTATGAGAACCCTTGGTCCAGCAAGTTTGACTTTTCCTCTTCCGACAAGGGCAGATCAATGAGCCGAGGAGGGAGGGGACAATACAGAGTGCAGCAGAGGGGGGGGGGTGAAGTGTTACGAGAGAAAAAAGGAAGCATGTAGAAGGGAAGGTGATTCTGTATACAATCAAAAAGGCATTTATGAACATAAGAAATTAGTAATTAACTTAAGTACTGGATAAAGGACTTTCATTTATTCCAACTGCTGATTCCGATATTACTGAGATTGTGTTTGATAGTAAATTATTTACTCGTAATTTGATGTTAAAAATAATGTATGAAAGCAATGATGAAGGTAAAAAGTTTAGTTTTAGGAAACCTAGCCTGTTTTTGCCTAAGCAGAATTCTTTAATCAACGAGTTTGAGCAGCTTTGCTTAGAAGATGTTTATAAGTTATATCATTCACAGAAAGCTAAATATCAAAGGAATAGATGGCATAACTTAACTAAGGATGAGTTTACAGCAATGGTCAGTTTACAGACTAATCCGTCTATTATGATACAACCAGCTGACAAGGGAGGACAGATTGTGATCATGAATAGGAGTGATTATGATAAAACAATGTTTGATTTGTTAAATGACACATTTTTTATAAAATGATCTCATCTTTGCATGTAAAGAAAATGGTAGAGAAGGTACATAATAGATTAAAGGAACTGGAATGGATGTGTCTCATAGATGAAAGTCTTTTCAAGTATTTTTTAATATTTAATCCCACTACACCTATGATTTAAAGACTTCCCAAGCTACATACGAACATGGTAAATCCCCCCATGAGGCCAATTGAGGCTGGAAGAAACTGGACACAGAGTCTATCTATCTCCATATTTTTAGAAAAAACCTTAGAAGTTTAATAAGTCAGTCAGCATATATATTAAAGGATACTGAGCACTTTGTGAAGGATTTGTATAAATATGTTAGTGAAGGACAGCAAACAGGGCAATACACATTGGTTACACTTGATGTAGTTTCACTCTTTACAGTAATTCCAATTGAAATAGGGATTAATAGTGTGACCAGGCTGATGGAAAAAAGTAGTGGCCATACTAATGGTAAGATAGAATTGGTACGAATACTCTTAAAGTTGGTACTAGAGAATAATGTATTTGTGTTCAGAGACAAGTCCTACTGGCAATGTAATGGTGTTGCGATGGGAACATCGTGCGCCAACAGTTACGCGAATGCTGTGATGTCTGAGTGGGAGATGGAGAATATGGTTACAGGTCCCTTTAAGGATAACATATTGTTTTTTCAGAGGTTTGTAGATGACCTCTTCCTTTTATGGAAGGGGTCATCAGAACAATTAATGGAATTTGTAAGATATATTAATGATTCTACACAATTTCTTAAATTCACCTTGAACTGGTCACATAGTGAGGAGAATTTTTTGGATGTTTCTATAGTGAAAGAAAGTAATGGTGACTTGAGTACAAAAATGTTTAGGAAAGAGTGTCACATGAACAATTTATTAAGTAGTGATAGTATGCACCCCAAATACATCTTCGGAAATGTTATACAGAATCAGATATACAGAGCCTCAAGGCTAAATGCTAAGGAAGATGATTTTGAACAGCAGGTGGAAGTGGTAGGTGCAGAACTGATGGAAAGAGGTTATGATAAATGTCTTGTAAATAAGAATATTACAGAATTGGAGAAATTAAGACATAACAGAGCTAAACCGTACTTTTTGAAACCTTTAGCAGTTGATACAAACCATGAAAAATGTAGAATACCAGCCCCTCAAAAACTGAGAATGTGCCTGAGTTATTCAAGAAATGTGAGGCAGTACACCAATGTTATTAATACACATTGGAATATTTTAACTACAGATAGGCAGTTTGTAGGAGCACAACCTCAGTTTACTTTTAAGAATAAGAAATCGCTAAAGAGACGGTTATGTACTGCGAGAGATTAGGATAAGACTGTAGGTACAGTAGGGACAAGACCATGTGGGAAATGTCAGTTTTGCAGTTATATAGCTACTGATACAGAATTTAGACACCCGGACTCAGGTGAAGTCTTTAGACTGAGGATAAGTGCCACGTGTGACAGTTTTCATGTGGTTTATTTGGCGGTATGCCAAGTGTGTAACAAATTTTATGTGGGCAAAACCGACAGACAATTAAAAGATAGAATTAGAGAGCATATTTACCACATTAAGAAAAGGATTACCTTCAATGCTCTGGCCAAACATGTTAGGGAAACCCATGACCAACATATATTTAAGTTAATGGTCTTAGGGAGATGTTATGTGAACCAGAGGGGGGGAGACATCAGGAGTAAGACCGAAAGTTTGGAGGGTAATTGGATTATAAGATTGAGAGCTGGTGTAGGACATGGTCTTAATGACCCATCCTGAAGAACAGACCATTATGTAGATAGTTTTTATGGTTTATAACAATCTGTACATTTTTAGATTTTTATGTTTGTATAGAATTTTAATGTAAGGCTTTTTACCTTTAAATGTTGATTTTGTCATGTGACTATGAACTAATGGTATAAGAGAGGTGTGTTAGTTTAACATGTACACACCTGAAGAAGCATTCAGTGAAAGCGCTTGTGTTTATATCATTAAAGCTAGTGGAGAACCTGGAGCCTTGCCTTTGTTTATTTTTCACCCTTGGATTATTTGTGACTTACTGCAGAGGTACCTGGTTATTGTTGGGCTGGTTTTATCTTTGTATTTAGTATATGTTGTTCAAAGGAGAATTTATCATCTATTGTGATACCCAATAACTTTGTCTGTGTTACAAATTCTATTTCTGTTTTATTTTGTGAGTATATTTTGAAGTCATGCAAAAGTGGTTTTGGGGAAAATAATAACAGTTTGGTTTTATTGGGATTAAGTAGTAATTGTGCTTCATTTAGCCAGGTCTCAATAGATGTGTAGGCATCCTGTATCATTTTTAGGAAATGTTGTATGTTGTTGGAGGAGGAGATAATGGTGGAATCGTCAGCATATTGAATCAGTGTGCTTTGAAGGGAGTTGGTATGAAGGTTATTAATGAAAATATTGAAAAGCAAGAGTCCAGAATATATGTGCGTGAATGACTGGGTGAATAGAGAAATGGTGAGGATGCAGGGAGTAGAGTTGGTGAAGGTGGATGAGTTTAAATACTTGGGATCAACAGTTCAGAGTACTGGTGAGTGTGGAAGACAGGTGAAGACAAGTGTACAAGCAGGATGGAGTGGGTGGAGAAGAGTGTCAGGAGTGATTTGTGACAGACGAGTACCAGTAAGAGTGAAAGGTAAGGTCTACAAGAGGGTAGTGAGACCAGCTATGTTATATGGGTTGGAGACAGTAGCATTGACAAAAAGGCAGGAGTTAGAGCTGGACATGGCAGAGTCAAAGATGTTAATATTTGCACTGGGTGTGACAAGGGTGGACAGGATTAGGAATAAGTATATTAGATGGTCAGCCCAGGTTGGACGGTTTGGAGACAAAGCCAGAGAGACGAGACTATGCTGGTTTGGACATGTGCTGAGGAGGGATGCTTGGTATATTGGGAAAAGGATGCTAAGGATAAAGCTAGCAGGTAAGAGGAAAAGAGGAAGGCCTAAGTTAAGGTTTATGGATGTGGTGAGAGAGGACATGCAGGTGGTTGGTGTAACATAGCAAGATGCAGAGGACAGGAAGAAATGGAAACAGATTGATCCGCTGTGGCGACCCTTAATGGGAATAGCCAAAAGAAAAAGAAGAAGTTTGAAAAGCAAGGGTCCAAGAATGGATCCTTGAGGGACTCCTGTTTTGTTAACCTGGTACTGTGACAGACTAGTTTGCCGCCTAACACACTGCTGTCCATTAGTTAAGTAGCTGACAAACCATTTTTGGTAAGTTCAGAGCAACCTAGTATAAAATAGTTGTAATAGTTTATGATATGACTGTTTTTTTAAAGAAAAACTAACTATATGTATTAACATACTTAAAATCTGTATGTCAGCTTAGATAAAACAGGGTGACTATACCAGTTCTGAACTGCAGCACAAAGTTATATACGTAAAAAAAGGATTATTTATTTTAATTACAATAAACATAGTTGTAAGTATTGAAAAGTTAGTTATATATAACTTGGAAGACAATTAACTAATAGAAAATGCATTTGTCTAACATCAAAATATCAGGGAAATCAAGCCTTTTTTGACAGGTTCTTCACATTCAGAGTCATACCCCTTCAGGGAGGTCACAAAACAGCACCTTTCTGCAATAACACTCCAAACACCATGACATACCAAAAACAGCATGTGAGTGCTTCTTGTTGGGTGATGTTAGGTACTTCAATGCCAGCTAAATCCTAAGTCTGCCATGTTAATTTCTACTCACTGAAATTACACTGTAATAAATGTTCCTACTGCACTGTACATTGTGTCATATTGCTGCAACTGTATGCTTCCTAATGCATGCACGCACATCTGGCTGGAAACTCTTTCTGCAAAGTTTGAGCTGCAGTTATCCTCAGTCTTGTTCCTTATATTTCTTTAGTTTGAAAGTAAATACAGTTTTGCCTGGACACCAACAATCTTATATTTCAGCATTGTTACTAACATGACTGCAATAAACTTCCAGAAAGTAACACAGAACATAGAAGTACTATAGAACTAAGCATAATGGTGGCTTTACATCTAGTATATGAACTATAAATATAAAAGTGGAAGTCAAATGAGTGTTAGAGAAGCATTGTCCAGCTAACTATAGCAAAGGGGCATAGAAGAGGCACACGCCTTAGTGAGGGAAGAGAATATCTGAATACACTTTTATAAGAATCCAAAAATTACTGGAAAACCATTCACAACCTGCATGAGTACTGTCTTTTGCATATATGCATTCTTGGCTGTCTGAACATCCTTTGCCTGCGGTCTGTGTTATTGCTGACAATAACCCAGAGGCATGCTTATACCACAGCTGGACTGAACAATGCCAGTTGTCATCAATAGAATACAAAGCACCCCAGTGCTTACAACATGTTCCTGTGAGATCTATTTGCAGTCCCTTGCAAGAAAATCACAGCACTGAAAGGTTGCATACCTTGGAAAAGATGAAGCAGTAGCATACAACAACCTGGTTGAAACAGCTATCATTAATTTGAAAGTATGCAGTTGCAAAAAGTACCATGTAAAATATAATGCTGATATGTAGTGAGTTACAATGAATGAAAGTCTATAATGCCTTTCACCATACTTGCATAATTCATTAAATCAATAATTATGCAACTAACACAGACAGAGAGGGAGACAGATGTCAGAGAAGGAGAATACAACTTAAACGTTCAACAATATACTCTTGCTTCAGGAGCAGATCTGGCCAAGGTCTGCTATAAAATAGGTTTATACTTAGACCAAGCTTCCTTATGGTTGGCAAAGGCATGCCTAAGTTTACTGTTGATCTAGGTTACAAATTTGTCATTGATTTTCTTCCATCTGAACAAATAATACTTGGCTACAAGGGTAGCAGAATATTCAGAAAATATTCTAGTGCTGTTATAGTTCTGCTGGGATGTTACACATGCCAGGTCAGTGTTTGCCAGTTTAAACAAGAGATGAAAATCCTTATTCTGATGAAAGGCTCCATATCTGACAGCCTTTCCCAGGTAATGTTGCTCCATGGCTGAATAAGAAGATGCAGTGGTCACTTAAAGTAGGGGCACAGACTACAGGTGGTTGGTATCTGGCACAGTTGGTACAGACCCAAAGTTGGGGTGTTTCCCAGATGTTATGATTGCACTAGTGGTTTGGTGACTCGATGACAGAAGATTCACTGAGACTGTCTGTAATATTGGTGGAATCCAGGTTTAGTGTTCCACTCACTAAAAATAATGGAATTTTGAATGGAGTTACATGAAGGGAACTGTGAAACACAGACTACTATAAGTAAAATGCTATACTGAAGTGAAGTAAACGTAAATGCCCACTGTATCCAGTGAAAAATGGCGAGCTAGCTTTTAACAAATATTATATTATGGACACATTAAAATAGTATTTAACGGCACACTGAAAACCATTATAATTAGTTCTGATATTTCTTATATTCAGTAGTAACTACAGAAGCTAACCTTAACTAACATATTACAGCCTCACTTCCAGGTCACAGACAGATGAATCCTGCCCATGCAAGTGAGGAGCATAAGACACTAATGAGTTCTGGAAGGGATATTAGCCACTGTCAGTGAACTCACATTTAGAAGCCATCTGAATACTGCCAACTCACCTACTCGCATGCCTTCTACCACACTAATTGAACACAAACATGTGACAGAAGAAACCTGAAGGAAAGTGATACCAAGCATATAGAATTTGCAAATATTGTAATCGCTGCACACACTATGGGTGTGAAAATGAAAAAGAACACATTATCTTCCACTTAATTATATTAACAATGATACACCAGGTTTAGGACCAAATCTGCTTGGAACCATAAGAATTGCTACTCTTTAGCTAAATATTTTAGTAGTGAAATGGGTCTTCTACATGGGATATATGAAATATTTGTAACTCCCATGAAACTAATGCAAATATGAACCATAGTCACAACCTATAAGTGTACATCATAAGCAGTAAAAGCAACACTAGTAAATATATTTCACTAAAATGGTACCTTTCACTTTCTCAAAGTGGCAAACGTCAAATGGGTACTGGTTATGTAGATAGTATAGAATTTGCTGTTAACATGTCAGCTACTACATGATATGCATTTATGTTTTTACACACATACACACACACACACACACACACACACACACACATAAACAGTGTGTATCTGTTTGTGTGTGTATGGCAGGTGTCAATGCTTATATACATAACATACAGAAAGACAAGTTCATTAGAGATACACACACACACACACACACACACACACACACACACACACACTCGCTCGGTTAAAATTCACAGTTCCCATGAAGCTACAGCTTACTATTTATCAACTAGGAAGTGGTTATCTGGGTTTGCACCAGTCTAGAAAAAATCCAATACAAATGGAACAAGTCAAGAATTTGAAGATGCACTCCGTGCCTGTGGAACCAAAGACAGTTCAGTATTGCGTCAACAATTTATTTGTCGACAGTCTGTCAGACTATGACATACTCAACACTGAAAGCTATCAAATATTAACACATTTCCCTCCTGTCATACGTGCTCACAATTTAGATATTAGCCTTGCATTTTTTTAAAACTGTCTGCATTCAATAAGCAAACATGAGGTATAAACTGCTATGTGAATACTGAGTAAGCAGAATTTGTAACCAGCATTTTTCTTCTGTCAGAGTATTCTGAGGCTTTTATTAAGAAGACATTCCAACTACATGCTTCTAGTTAGGATAAAGTTAAGGCACTAGACTTTGCTTTGCAGGTACCAAGAGGATTGTATGGTACTATTTTCCACTTACAGAAGTGCTCTGAGGTCTAACGATCTAACTGCATTTCATATGAGGCAAAGTAAACTACTTACCATTGCTAATTTGAAACAGGGTTACTACTAGTCTAGCTTAACTTTAAAAGCTGGTGTGACCTTGAGGCATGCTGACCACGAACAATGGAAAATGACAACACCTTGCTACTAATTTTGACTACATCAGTTTCTGACAGTTATTTTTTGTTGTAGTGAAATGTTTATGAGCCCTGCTCAAACTACTGGACACAGTTTGGTTATTCTGTACACTGACTCTGAAGGATCCTTTTACATTATCAGGACATTTAGATTTGACAATTATCTATTTTTTCTTCCTAATCTGTATCATTTTCCACTAAAACTTACAGAACAGGAGTGTTTTGGTGTTTTGACAGCATTTACTTTTTTACCTATCATCTGGTTCACAAATTCATAGATTCTTATTAATCTTCTGTCCACGGAGACCATCAAGATTCTTAGCTTTCTAGCTGATAAATAGTAAGCTACAGCATCATGGGAACTGAATTTTAACAGAGTTTGTGTGTGTGTGTGTGTGTGTGTGTGTGTGTGTGTGTGTGTGTGTGTGTGTGTGTGTGTGTGTGTGTGTGTGTGTGTGTTTGTTTCTGTAAGGAATAAAAGTGACTCACTAAGTACTGATGCAGTTGTACTGATACAACTTTTACACAAACACAAGAGTTAATTAACCAATAACATTATACACTGCTGCTGCATGAAGGGAGACAGTAAAGGCAGGACAGCCGGGCCTCCATGCTCTTGTGAATTAAGAGCATGTGCCTGGCAATGATAATGTTCCAAAGAGAAGGAGGAAGCACATGTTCAGGTCAGGACCACAGTCCATTTACCAGTGATATATCCCTGTTCCTGATGAACTCATTTTCTATAACAGTAAGATGGTAAAACCTAAACAATGCTAGTGATTGAACATTAAGGGCAAGCATTTTTTCTTTACTAATTACAGCTCTGCTTTCAAAAAGAAAGTACCTCTTTTTTAATAAAAGCACATGTAGTAAACCCTTGTTTCTGGAATATGCTGCCCTTATACGTCAAGCAGAATAGAACCAGTTTGGATGACTGGATGGGTGATCACAAATTTTCACTTGGGGTATGTGAAGAAAATATGATTAATGTAGGGCATTGTCAGTTTTCCACCAGTGTTTGGTGATGTGGTCAAGAATCTTGATGGTCTCCATGGACAGAGGTTTAATAAGAATCTATGAATTTGTGAACCCAACTTGTTAACATTTACTAGCTTTAACAAGGCAAACTGACAAAAAATCTACCTTTGTAGAAGAAATTAAGTTTTATATTATTAAATGTACATCACCCACAGCTAGCTGCAGGAATTAGCATGCCTTGTCCTAATATTTGATAATCTGTACAAGACCTAAATGCCTTAAGTACTACACTATTATTTTTTCTACAAGATTCCTGCAACATGCTTCACTTTAAATAGGCAAAACCTCTGTTATCTTTCCACACTTAGACATATACAAATGTTGTCTTACTTAGCAAATACCATGTGTGTACTTACATCTTGGTTGGACATATCCCAGTAAGGACGTTCTCCATACGACATTACCTCCCACATGACTATGCCATAACTCCACACGTCACTAGCAGATGTAAACTTTCGGTACTGAATGGCTTCTGGAGCTGTCCATCTCACAGGGATCTTCCCACCCTAATGAGCCAAAGAAATCATTCATTTAGGAAGGAAAATATTCCACAGGGATAATTGGTACTGTCTGAACATAATGGACAGCACCCTGCAAACCCATGACAAATGAAACTGCTGGAAAGATGTGCCAGGCATATCTGCTACGGCAGACTTAAGGGTCAAAATACACGCAAGTAATTTCTGCACCCTCATAGTGAAAAAAGGAGCTTAATGATAAAGTCAGTTTTCAGCATCTATATGCTTCTTAGCTTTCTGCTATAACATTAAAATATGCAGTCAATTTATTCAGTGAGACTATGTACCTATCACAGGCAAAAGCAAATTATTTAACATGATAAATGAAAAACATTTCCTCATTGGATTGGAACATTATTATCTTTTACATATTATGAAGCAGAAGAAAAGTAGCAACATTTTCTTGAGTTCACTATCTAGGTTTGTGTTTTATATATATATATATATATATATATATATATATATATATATATATATATATATATATTTTTTTTTTCTTTTTCTTTGGTTATCCAAACAGTACCTCAATGGATGGAAGTCCCAGGCCTTAGCAATTTTTCTACACATCACACATTCCCAGGTCATATGAGTGTACAGATATAGATATTCTGAATCCATTTCAAAGAAATTAATGCTGGGATCAAAACCTTTTGAAGTATTTGCTTAATAATTACATTACACTGTTTCATAAATCATAATGCAATACTAGCCTTTAAGTGTGTTTGTCTTACAGTGATTTTCTTCCATACATAAACAAATTTAACAGTGACAAATTGTAGCATAATAGCATAGGTAAAGATTTGCAATGCAACTATAGTCTCCGAACTCCTAATTCCCAAGATCACTACATAAATGGAAAATGAGTGGCTGATAGTATGATGAGGAGAAAACCCAAATATAGAATGGAACTTACTGTTGTAGTATAAACTGCTTCTGTATCATCTTCAATTATTCTGGAAAGACCAAAATCTGAAACTTTACATACAAGGTTGCTGTTGACCAAAATGTTGCGCGCTGCTAAGTCCCTATGTACGTAGCCCATGTCCGCCAAATACCTCATGCCAGCAGCAATGCCACGCAGCATGCCAACCAGTTGTATAACAGTGAACTGTCCATCATGTTTCTACAAGGACAACAGATGCAAAGAGAAGAAATTAATTTAGCTGATGTTATGGAAAAGGCACAATCTGTAGAAATGTTTTCATTTTTTAGGGACACCAAATCATTCAATTTATCAGCACTCAAATATGTAGCAAGCTGTCAGACAAAGGAGCTACATATGTAACTTGAGACAAAAATATAACTTCAAGCACAGATCATATTGAAATGAATCCAGCATTTTATAGGGCTTAGAAAATGCTCAAAATTCTTAATTTGTTCATATAATTCACACTGTTGAACTGCAGTATAATAGAATACATAGGATGTAGTATTCACTTTATCACATTAAAGTTTTTAGGGAGGCTAAATCCTTAATACATCTCATGATACATGATAGCTGATGACAAATACATCTTAAAAATCTTGCATATCTGGGAAATTTAGCAGCAAACTGAAGCAAACCTAATGGGTATACTACATTTTCTCACAAGTCACTTTGCTATTTTAAGTTCAACTGTCAGCATTTTCTTAGGTTGAGGAGGGAAGAATAGACACAGACTTATATTTGATTGAACTAACTGTAGTGTCCTCAATATTTGTAATTGGCAATGATATAATAACTATGACAAGAGTAAAAGGGAAATCTGTTTCGACTTAACTTATTGTAGATTTTGAAAGTCTTTCTACCACACCACAGTGGTCACCTATATCACAGTGTTACTATTAAAAGTAACACTCCAGAGGCATGGCTTCTCATCTCTCTATTCAAATGCAAACTTGTAGCACTTACCTACATCAAAATGAGTCTGCTAACTCAGCATCAAGAATATTGTTATGAAACAAAAGTCTGCAGATGCTAATGCAACTTACCACTATAGTTAATGTATAGCCTAACATACAATCATCTGCAAATTTTACTGATAAAAAGTGCCTTTTTGGTTAATAGCATATAAAATAAGTGATAATAAGTAAGCATCCTAAAAGCAAACCACGGGAAAAGAAAATGGCATAATGCTAAGTAATTTACTTAAATTAACCCTAGAGAACCTGTATTTTTCCAGCATGACCTCACGGGACCTTTTTAACAGAGATCTTCATCTATTTGATCATAAATCTGAAATGAGTGTATACTGTTGCTTGTTAATCCAGTGATGATTATCAAGAGAGTCAGCATTAAATGTTTTAACAAGATCAAGACAAACTACTTCCAAGAGAGAATAGAACAGATTTCAAGTCAGATTTGTCTAATCTGCACTGAAACAGCCTCTTCACGGAGTTAAAGAATAAAACGTCAGGTTGCTAAAATAGCAATTGTTCACAACAGAAGTGTAGTCACTTTTTATGTACAGGTTTGAGGAGCTAATAGTAATGTTCTTTCTCTAATGGGATATGATACAAACAGATGCACATGTTTGGTTGAGCCAATATTCATCAGAACCCGGCTTGTTGAAATTCTATCATTATCCCTTGATCCATCTGTGCACTGGAGAGGGAGGAAATTTGAAGGATATTAAACTATTGTATTTCATCCAAATAAATGTCCAGCTCTAACAAACATCCTCCCCCCCTACACCCCTAATAGATGTCTCAGATCTGAACATTAAAACCTAATTACTATCCACAAACCTAAGCAACCTGCTGGCCAACTTCTCCTCTCTTTCTCACTAGGCAAGAAATGGAATTCTCTCCCTTCCCCATTGAGGACAATATCAAACTCAAAAAACTTCAAAACCCAGCTTTTCACTTACCTGTCCTCCAAATAGAAATGTACCTGCTTTCACCCTAATTCTATTTAATAAATGCCCTGAGGAGGTTTTTCTCCTGGGTTCCTAACCTCTCTATAACTCCCATAACTATTTCCTAGAATTGACTCAAGCTCTCTACAGCTCCTATAGCTACTCAATACACAATTTCAACTTTGTAAATATTGTAAATAGAATCTTAATTTAAATGAGTGCATGTAAAGTGTTTCCATACTTACTTTCAATTAGTGTATGTATAATGTTCCCACACTTCAAATGTAAGACGTTATGTTTCAAATGAATCTGTACAGTACAGCCATCAGATATATCAAAATTAACTTTGTTGATCATGCTTGATACTGAATGTACATATTTGTAAACTGTACTATATTCTGTAACTTTTATACTTTTGTATCCTTACTGTTTTATGTTTTATGGAGCTTTTCTCCCCAGGTCTCCACTGAAAACGAGCACACTTGGGCCCAGTGGACTTCCCCGGTAATCAAACTGAAATAAATAAATAAATACCCCACCCCACCCCAACAAAAGGCCCATGTTAAAACTTCATTAGATTGGGAATACATGCTTGCGTTTACCAATGTAGGCTGGCTAGACAAACTGATACTGATCAGCTATGAAGCTACATGAAAAGTTATGGATAGACACATGATCAAGATTGTAGCGAAGAAATTAAAGGACTTCTTGCAGACAAAAGGAGTACATGCTCAGCACCACAAAAAGTTTCTGTTTTACTTTCTGATGGATAATCAAGTTCTAAATCAATACTAAAAGATGGAGGACAAATACAGACTACCAAAAATGATTAATTTATTTATTCATTCTTTTGATTACTTGTTTAATCCATGTTGAAGTTGTGAGGGGAGCCAGAGGCTACCTAAGCACTCACTGAGTGCAAAGCAGAACAAAGGAGAAATGTAATGCCCGTCCATAGTTAGATGCACACACACTCACTCACTTCAACACTGACTCACAACCACAAGTAGTTTGACATACATATATGTGTGTTTGTGTGCGTATGTATATATATATATATATATATATATATATATATATATATATATATATATAAATATATAAACACACACACACACATACACATATATGTGTGTGTGTATGTGTGTGTGTATATATAAAATATATATATAATATATATACATATATATATATATATATATATATATATATATATATATATATATATATATATGTACCTGTCAGTAATTCTTGCTCTTGTAGCCCAGTCACAGCTGATAATAATTGACCAGGGTAAGCTGATTACCCACTTAGTGAATGAACTAAACTCAGTGTTTATATAATTAGTAAATTACTTGTCATATCAGTCAGTAAACTAAGTAAATGCAGCATAACTAAATAATCAGATTGGTGTTAGTTACTTCTACTTTACACAATAATGCAATGGCCTAAATAATTACAGTATGGAAGAAGACAAACAAGATGGTGAATAAATCCAAAATAATAATAATCATTTAATAATGAATGTTGCAAGAATATACAGCAGGAAATATTTTAATATCAGGAAGAATAAATTATTCATTACCTGCAATATACATAGACATAAATAATAAAGACTTACAAACAGTTATTTCACAGTTTCATAGGTGTGTACTAGGCTAATGGCCCTGGACACTTTACAAGCCTAGCCCATAGGATTACCCTGGCATCATGCCACCAGACCTTAGTTCCCAGTGCCTCTGTCGAGTAAAGCCACTAGAGTGATCCCTGGGGTGAATTTCCTATTTCCCATCCACTCATCAAAATTTCTCTTGAAGAGGGCAAGTGAGGTGCTCTGCTTGACATATATGGGAAGTCTATTCCATAGCATGAACAGTCTATGTGTTATGAACCTGCCCCTCCAGCATGTTCTGTTGATTGTGGTAATGAGGTTGAGGTCTCTGGAGCATGTGGTGTGGAGGGATTGGGATTTCTTTAGATGTAGTATTTCTAACAGAGCTGGGTCAGACATGACTTTGTAGGTCAAGCAGAGATTGCCTTTAAATAGGTGATATGAGACAGAGAATCGTTGGAGTTTTTTTAGTCTGGCCATATAGGACAAATGTTTAAGGCCTAGGATCCTCTTTGTGAGGTACTTTTGTGGCCTCTCCAGTTGTTGCAGGTGTTTACTGAGGTACATGTCAAATGGGGCATTGTACTCAATGACTGGCCTAATAAGGGAAGAGTAGAGGGAGACAATGCCGGCCTTCTTCCTGGATGCAAAACCCTTAGTAATGACATGTGCCACATAGAAGGACTTTCTGACCACAGTGGCAATGTGGTAGTCAAAAGATAGGTTGCTGTCAACCTGTGTTCCCAGATCACTTATAACACCTTCTGTGTTCAGTGGACTACTGTCCATGTGGTAATTCATGCGAACCGGGTTTTTTCCAAAGGGGATGATGACACATTTTTTGGCATTGAGCTTAAGACTATGGTTCTGACACCAGTCGTTTGGTCTCAGTGAGGTGCTTCTGTAGGATGTCAACATCACTCGGGGAGTTAATAATAGCTCCCAACTTGCAATCATCATGTGAACTTTGTCAGCCAGAGTCCCTTTGTGTTGGCTTGGACTTCAGAGAAGCAGATACCAAACAGGAGAGGACCGAACCCTTTGGGACTTCATTCGTGACTGGTTGGCAGTCTGACTTGGAGTCGGCTACTTTCACACTGTGGATTTTTCTATGATTCCTGAGTGGGGAATGGTATCAAAGGCCATGGCCAGATTAAGGTAGGTTGTATGAACCACCTTGCCTTCATCCACAGCTCTAGTGACTAACTCAAAGAAGTTGACCAAGTTGAGCAGGCATGGTCTACCCTTCACAAAACCAAACTGTGTGGGATCCCTATATCCTTGTTTATTAGGTCTATGATGATGCGTTCCATAGGTTTGAATATCAGACTCGCCAGGCTAATGGGGCGATAGTTCCCAGGGTCTGTAGTTGTTCCTCCTTTGTGGAGAGGGATGACTGTAGTAGTGCACCACTCAGTAGGGACAAAGACCGAGGTGAGACTGTGATTGTATAGGGCAGACAAGTGAGGTGCCAGTTCACTCTGTAGTTCATGTAGAACACAGCCAGGGATATTGCCAGGTCCCATAGAAGCTGTATTCTTGACCTTGGACAGTGCTGTTTTAACCTGTGCAGCAGTAATACTGGGTGCCTGTCAATCTACTGGTATTGTGACTGGTCCCTTGGGGGGGTGAGAGGGGTAAACATGGCACTGAATCTGAAGATCAGTATATTGACAATATCTGTTAGCTCAGTATGGGAGGTACCATTGTGCAGTAGCTCAGAGCAAATCTGGGTATTGCCATGGAGATTATTTACATAACTATAGAAGACCCTGTGATTGTCTTTACTATCTCCTGCAATTCTGTTTTCATAGTTAGCTTTAGAGGATTTGATGAGGGATCTCAACTTTGTGTTGAGGCTGATAAGGGAGTTTTTCCATTCTTGGGACTTCACCTTATTCCACATCAGTTTCCTCCTTCTGTTGTAGAGTTTATGGCAGGGGAGCATCAGATTGGCTTCCTTTTTTTGGAGGAGAGCATCTTGGTTCTATTGGGTATGGTGAGATCCATGCATTTGTGTACCTGTTCGTACAGTGCATCGGTGTATGATTCAGCAGTCATGCATCTGATCTCCATTTGCATGGGTGCCATGAAGTTAGCCACCTCTGTTTTTAGGAGCCCAAAGTTAGCTTTGGAGATGTTTTTCATGGTGGTTACCTTAGGGGTGGGGGGGTGGGGTGTGGATTTCCAAGGTGATTAGTTTGTGGTCGGATCTAACCAGGGAGGATCTGACTACTGGTGTAGAGCAATGGTCACCCATGTTAGTAATGACCAGTTCAAGGATGTTGCTACCTCTAGTGGGGGTAAGAACGAGCTGGTCCAGGGCATTGAATTAATGAATTCCAAGAAACATTGGTCAAGTGTATTGGTACATGAGTAGTTTTCCCAGTTAATGGAGGGGTAGTTGAAGTCGCCCAGCATGAGAGTGTTAGGTTGGACCCTAATATTCTCCAGTGTGCTTAGGAACATGGAGTGTGAGTCTTTGGACATGATTGGGGATCTAGAGCAGGTTAGATCTGAATCTTTGTCTTACCCAACGTTAGGTGCACCTGAAGTATTTCAGATGCATTATGTTGGGCTACCAGTCTGGAGGTGTACACGTCCTTTATGAATATGGAAAGACCACTGCCTTTGGAGCTTCGGTCCAAGTTGTGGGGCTGAAAGGTATGGAATGAGTTATAGCCTGGTAGTGCAGTGGTGCTTTCTGCTGCCTTGAACCAGGTCTCTGTTACATCACAAATGTCGATGATCTCCATTTTAAGGAGTGCTTTGAGTGAGTGCATTTTGAGATTTAGGCTTCTAAGTTCTAGCGTTGAGCAGCATGAACCTTAGATTGCATTTGTTTGTAGCTGTTACGGTGGTAAGTTAGTCTTTGGAACACCACCTAAAAAAGGTACTATAGGGGTGGCAAAAGCCTTGGCCAGTATCCGGAAGCCCATGGGTGACAGATGCAGGCCATCTTTGGCAAAGGATTGAGGTCTGTCAATCATGTCATCCCAGGCAGACAGATACTGGATCCTCTTAGAATGACAACAGAAACTTAGCCAATTGTTGAAATCAGTAATTTTCTGCTTGCACTATGGTATCATTCTGGGTGATGGTAGGATGCTGCTCAGGGCTAGGGTCATACTCACCTGGGCTACATAATCTGAGAGCTCCTTCATGTCTCTTTTCATGTTGTCCAGGGAAGTACATCTCAGGTCATTCACACTCACATTAACAATGACAGAGTCTTATTTGTACCTGTTGTTCAGGGACTTGAGTGCGTGCATTATGTGGCAGATCCTGGCGCCTGACAGGCAGTTGACTGCTACTTTCTCCTTATTCAACCTAGTGAGTAGGACATCAGTATTCCTTACTATCGAGTCACCTATGACTACTGTGTTGGGCATGCTGTTTTGCCTTAGGGGGCTTTGGTTGAGTGACACACTGTTTAGGAGAGTTATGTGTCTCATAACTAGTGTTGTGGAGGTCTCTGCTGTTTGGGTAGATTTTACTGACAGCCTCCACAAAGGTGGATGTGCAGTTTGTGATTTTATGTGATGGCAGTGCTGGTGTGTGCTCTGGAGGGCTATGTGTTCCATGTGGTGTTGTGCAAGTGTTGACCATCTCCTCTTGACCAGCTATTCTGGTCTCAGCTGAAGAGTGTTTGGCTTCCACTTTGGCTATATACATGCATCTCTCACAAGTCTGAGTGTTGGGAGGTAAGAGGAGAGGGTTGTCAGTATACATGAGGCAGTTGCTACATTGCATCAGGATACTCAAGTTCACCAAGTTAATAGGAGACGGCAATAGACATGCCTGGAGGGGTGGGCATTAATAATAAGTACTGGAGCTGTTTCCTTGTAGAACATTAGTGCTGGTAGCACTTTTGTGTGCTACAATAATTACTAGAAGAAGTCTGGTAAACTGCTCGACTAATAAGCTAGTAAAAGTAAAGGAGAGGAGAGAACTAGTAGATCTAAGGAAAAAAATTGAAGAGTAGACTTTACCACTGCTCAGAAGCTTACAAACAGACCTGTATACAGCAAATCTGTATCTGGACTAGACTAGTTACAGAAAAGGTGGGAAAAGTACAAATGCAGGCTTTTAAACCAGAAAGTTGAAAGAGATGGAAAAACTGCCCAAACAGACAATAAACTACAATTTCTGGGCCAGAAACCACTTCTCTTGTGGTAGATAGGCTACCTAGTGCTTACCATTCCTTACCACTGCCACAGATAAGCTAAAAGGCTTCCCTCCAACACAGAAAGGCTTAGTGGGCTCAGAAGCTTACATACAGTCCTGTATACAGCAAATCTGTATCTGGACTAGATTAGTTACAGAAAAGGTGGGAAAAGTGCAAACACAGGCTTTTAAACCAGAAAGTTGAAAGAGATGGAAAAACTGCTCAAACGGCCAGTAAACTACAATTTCTGTGCCAGAAACCACTTCTCTTATGGTAGATAGGCTAGCTAGTGCTTACCACTCCCAATGATAGGCTAGAAGGCTTCCCTCCAACACAGAAAGGCTTGGGGGGGCTCAGAAGCTTGCAAACAGTCCTGGATATAGCAAATCTGTATCTGGACTACACTAGTTACAGGAAAGGCAAAAAACAAGCTTAGAACTTAGATTTCATTTTTTTTTACAGAAAAGCAGCTAAAACAGCACTAAAAACAATTCAATGGCAATGCAAGCTATCACACCAGAGTGTGTAGCAGTATTAAAGCAAATACAGTTTAAATAAATGCAATTTATTCAAAATGCATTCTGAACTGAATTCAATTATTGTTTTAATCAACTCTGAACAGTTAAAAAGTTCCAAAAAATATACTTATCAGATGAGAAGCAAGGTCAGTCAGAACACAGAGAGATTCTAGCAAAGTTTTCTTTTTTTTAGTAAAGTGGAAAGGGAGAACGGAGGTACAGAAGATAATTCAAGGTTAAGAAACTAAGTGTTGGCCTTCTCAAATGTTCTGTCTTGTTAGAAAGAAAAAAGCAATTAAAAGTTGCCAGTCATAATACAATAAGAAAATAATGGGAAACAAAATTTGGGGTTGGGGGGTTGGTATAATAGCCAAGGTGCTTACCTTACAGATGCAAATAACATGGGGTTGATTCTCACCTTAAAAGGTAAAAGTTGCTAGGCTTAAATGGCCCACAAAGGCTGCTAGCCTCATACTTACCTATGAAGCTATCCAATATCATTAAACTACTGGAAAAAAATATGCCTATTTTTGATTAAGGGTACTGTACTTGTTCCATAAAAAAATAAATATAAATCAGATAAAAATAAATACTAAAAATAAAAAACAATCCTTGAATTTTTAACAGTTAAATACAAGATACAATGAAAAAAAATAAAATCCACCAAGTAATGAACTAAAAGTGTTATATTAAAATATAACTGCTCACAAAGCTATATTGAATAGTAGTAATGCAGTGCATGTTAGACAGTATAAGCCAGAGAAGAATGAAAAATGAAAATCAGACAAAAAGAGTTTTAACCGAATCTAAAGTATGTGAGGGGGCGCTCAGAAAACAGTAAACAGTGAACTTAGATCATGCAAAACTGAAATCAGAAAACTAGAAAAGGACAGTCATCAGAAATTAGAATTTGATGTGGTGACAAGCCTGTACACCTCATCTTATTTAACGTAGGTTATATCTACAGATGATCAAGATGAAACTCCCTGAAACACAGTGCCAGTCACTGGTCTCAACTGGAAATCACTGCCAGTACAATTTTTAAGTGTTTGCTGACAGTATTTCCATTGTTTTAGGAGACCTCTGCCTTGTTTGAGGTGGTATAACCATGGAGTTAGTATATATATATATATATATATATATCTTATATATATATGTATATATATATATATATATATATATATATATATATATATATATATATATATATAAATCCATATATATATATATATATATATATATATATATATATATATATATATATATACATATATATATATATATATATAAATGTATGTATACAGATTCACTTTATATCCTTGAAATACAGAAATATCGAAATTCAGTATTTCAAAGCTATAAAGTCGAATTTTTGAAACCACGAAAACTCAGAACTGCAAGATTCAAAATCTTGCACACCGGAGATTTTGAATTTTGTGCTTCTACTGCACACAGACACCATCCTCCCCACTCACAAACACAAGCTCTCTACTACATAAAAGCAGGAGGGCAAGACACCCTGCACTCCCCCATGTGGGGGCTGCACCTCCCACATACCCCCTACTTAAATATTCTCACTCCAAGGTCACACTACACACAGAAAACATCACCACACAAGCTACATTCTCCTCGCACACACACATCACAGCAAAAAAACACACTGACACACACCACACACACACACACACACACACACACACACACACACACGCACGCACACACACACACACACACACACACACACACACACACACACACACACACACACACACACACACACACACACACACACACACACACACACACACACACACACACACACACACACACACACACACACACTTACCTGAATCCATAACCACAGCGAAACCTCAGAAGCCTGAAATTCAAAACCTCTGGTATTAGAGGTTTTGAATTTCGCGCTTCTGAGCTTTTGCTGTTCTCAGGATTCTACTTTATGGGCTTGAAATACTGATTTTCAATATTTTGAGCTTCTGAAATGAATCCATATATACACATATATGACATTTTCTTCCTTCGAGGTATCGTAATACCAGAGTTGGTATGCATATAACACACACACACACACACACACACACACACACACACACACACACACACACACACACACACACACATATATGTTTGGTGGGTGTGGGGGTACAGGGGAGCTCCCCGCAAAAAAAGTTTAAAGGAGAAGAGTCATTTTCAAGATTCACTCTCTGCATTCTCCTGCATTTTTTGGGGGGTTGTTTTGGCTTTCTACACACTGCATTTTGAATCTGTGTATGCATTTATATATGTAAGCCCAGAGGGGCTTGTACTTTATGTTTTTACTCTTCTTTGTTGTGAGCATTTGATTTTAGTGTTTTGTTTCTTCTGCTCTCTGACAATAAGATTCCATGGGAGAACCCTAATATAGTCACCTCAGATAAGCAGTACTAAAAGAAAAGACAAACACTTGGCTTTTTAAAAATGTTTTGCTCATCCTTTCAGTGAATTCAGAGAAAATAACTACTTTCGAAAAACAGTGCTTAAATATGTTCAACTTAAGCACTTGTGTTTCAAAAGAAGAAAACACTCCCATGTAAAGTTATGTCAAAGACTTTTGAAAAGGTAAAGAAAACTCCATGACCATATGTGCATTATGAAAACTTGCCCATAGAACCATTTGTGCAGATGCATAGTTGCATGGTTGTATGTCTATGTGTGTGTAAACAACATTCCACACCTCAGTAAGTATTTAATGGGGAATAACCAGTACCCTTGGGGACTCAGCAGTACAAGACAAAACTATTTCCCTCTCAGAGCCCAGGGTGATGATTAATCCTCAGTAAACAAATCCTGGAGTGCTTTACTAAGATTTCAACACGAGCCGTGTTAGATGATCCACAAATTACTACAAAATGTATTACACCTTTACTTAGAAACAAAGAGTATGTTCCTCTACTTAAGGAAAATAGGCTCATGAAATAGTTGGGATATTCAGTTGTTTTAGTGAAAATTATTACTAAAATACTTTAACACAAATATTTAACAAAGACAAATATAGAGGCATGAAGGTTTTAAACCTTCACACACAAAAATCAGATTCCTTCTCTATCTAGCTTTTGTTCTGAATTCTAAAAAGTTGGAAATTGGGAACACAGAGATTATACTAAAAATCTAATTGAACCCAGAGTCAAATAAATAATGTTATCAATTAAAAGCTGTTTTGGAAATGCAAATCTTGGTTAAGATATTGCAGCAAGCTTGCCAAACTTAACATTGGTCAAAATACCGTAAATTGGTTCTATACCTGTGTGCATATAGAATTTTTCTGGACCATTCTAACAACAATCTTTCTACCTTGGATACACTTAAACCAAGGGTCCCTGAAGGTTCAGCTTAAGACAGTCTACTCTTATCCTTGTTCATTAATGATCTCCCTGATGACCTTCCAACATAAGACATTATATTGAGTACTGTTGGCATCTAACTATTCAAAGCTAACAGATCTCCAGCCACCGTGCAAATGCAGCTCCAACAGTCTGTCACCATTCTTTGCCAGTGGGCTACTACTATTAATAAACATTTGATAATTCTCAAAAAAAAAACTAACATCACATTTTTCTCATCCACTCACAAACTTCTCTTTTAACCCCTATTACTATTATAGATGTTACTATGTGCAAATACTTGCGTCTCACCCTGGAATGTTTACTCAAATTTTCTGCCACACAAACAACTTTATTAACAATGTTCTCTCCCCACTTAAATTATGCTACATAATCTCTCACTTTCTGATTCTGCCATCTAGAAATGCCCTGGCTAAAAATGTTCTCCTTAAACTTGAATATGGCCTTCCATTATTCACCTTCCATTCTTTATTTCATTATTTGTCATTTGTTAACCGGGTTACTTAAACTGAGCCAAGGGCCCATTTTCAGTGGATACCCGAAGAGAAAAGCTCTGACAAAAAGTGAACAAAATATAGTTTACACAGATTTGTAAAAAATACAGGTTAAGAATGTAACAATCCAATGAGACACTAATGAAGAAAAACAGCTGCTAAAAGGTTGCACTCAATTGTAAGATGCTGAAAGTTAATACAGAGACATTCAATGAGCATTTATAAAGATAACTCACATTACTGGAAGTGGATAAAAAATATAAAAAGTACATATATTCAATGTAGACCATAAGACCAATATGTGCTGTTGTTTAAGTAAGCAAGAGGGAAAAAAAGCACATGAAGTGCTTCTCATTGGGGTAAGAGAAAAAGGGAGAGGCTAGGTATGGCCTTGGCATGGATAACAGCTAAGATTGGCAAGGTAAGTTTTCAGTTCTGGTTTGAACCAAGTTAAGTTTTTGATTTTTCAAATATTTAGAGGGAGTTTGTTCCAGGCCTGGGACACTGTGCTTTTGTAAAGTAGTTTACCTATGTCTTTATTAGGTTTGTAATTGTCAAAGAGTAGTTGGTCTGATCTGTGTTGAGTACATGTAGGTGTATAGAGTGACACTAGTGAGGATAGGGATGGACAGCAAGAGTGTTTGTTTAGTAGGGTATGAGTGGTTTGTAGCTGGGAAAGAAGAAGGAGGTGGGGGAATTCAAGCCATTGAAGTTGTTTTAGAGCAGGGCAGTGGTGGGATTTGTATGGAAGGTTACTGTTAAATCTAGGTATTTTATTGTGTTTGTTCATGTTTATTTAAGAGGGTGGATTGTAGATTAGTAAGTATTGGGGAGGCAGTGTAAAGAAGCCAAGGAATGAGGAATGCTTGAGCCAGGGCAGGTTTGGCTTTTGCTGACAAGAATTTTCTATTTCTATAGAGTAGGCCTAGTTTTTTATGTCTTTTTAATACAATATTGGATATGGAGGCCAAATTTTAATTGGTCATCAATAACGGTGCCCAGACGTTTAGTGTGAGAGTCAGGCTTAATAATTGTGCTATCTTGTGAAGGGATGGTGAAAGTGATCTTATGCTGGGAGTAAGATTTAGGAAGGCAGAGAAGGATCTCAGTTTTTTTGTTTTTAGGACGAGTTGATTATCACTTAGCCATTGTTCAGTAGCAAGTAAAGAGTTTTGAGTAATAGAATAAAGGTCAATGATGTTATCAGAAAAGGAGATAAGAGTAGAATTATCTGCATATTGTATAAGGGAGGAGTTGCTAGAGGATGTGTGGAGGTTATTGGCAAATATACTGAAAAGCAAAGGACATAGAATGGAGCCCTGGGGTACCTCAGTCTGTATAGGTCAAACAAAGGGAGCAGGAGGTTACCATCTGACTGACTGTAGCTTGTTAGAAAGATAGCTAGAGAATCAGAGAATGGTAGAGGTAGAAAGGCTGAAATCAGAAAGTTTGGATGGTAGCGTGAAGTAAGAAACAGTATCAAATGCTTTAGAGAGGTCAAGGAAAAGACAGGACACCAGTTGGTTATTGTCTCTAGCCTCTGCGATAGAGTGAGTAAAAGATAGAAGGGCAGTGGAAGTACTATGGTTAGGCCTAAAACCATGTTGGGTGGGGGTCAGGATGTTTTCCTGTACTAGGTATTTGAGAAGCTGTTTGTGTATTGCTTTTTTCAAGTATTTTAGAGAGAGGAGAGAGAGTGGCTATGGGTCTAAAGTAAGAATGGTCAGTAGAGTTTCCTCTTTTGTGTAAAGGTATAGTGTAGAAGGATTTCCAGATGTCAGTGGAAATAACCTTCTTGGATAGATCTGTTTACAAGTATTGAGATAGGGTAGGCTATGGAGTTTGCAGCAATTTTGAGAAAGGGGGGTAGGTTATCAGTAGACGGCAGCATGGTTTTACTTTAAGCAAAAGCAGTGGACAGGTTGAAAGGAGAAAGGGGAGGCATTGTTAGTGATGGAAGATTCTGCGTTGATTGTGGATGAGGTAAGGGGAGGCTCTGCGTTAAGGTCAGTGTGTGTGAGTTTACCGATAATTCAATGAAGTAAGAGTTAAGTAGGGTGGCAGTTTGTTGTGGTGCAGTGTTGGCGTAAGAATTAGAAGTAGAAGGTCTACCTGGGTGGAGGATTTTATTAATGCAGGTCCAGAATTTTTGGGAGTTGGTATGGTTGGTGGATTGAGCTTCTTTGTAGAAATTTTTCTTGTCTACATTGATTTGTTTTTTGGTGAGGTTTCTAAATTCTTTATATTTTTGTAGTAGCGCTGAGGATTTAGTTTTTAGCCATTGTTTCCAAATGATGTCTCTATTTTTCATAAGACATTTAGTCAGCCAGGGAGCATGATTCCATTTTATCCTAATTTTGTATGGAGGTGCTAGACAGTCAAGAATATTGAGGAAGGTATGATTAAATTCAAGAACTGCATCACTGAGGGAAGGTGTCAGAGGTAGGACCAGTTAACTGATGACAGTCTATTGTTAAAGGTTTTAGCATTGAAACAGGAGAGTTTGCAGCTTTCTCAGTATAGGTGGCGCCTAGGGATTTGAAGAGAGTGTCTCTGTACATAGATAGGGAGAGGGTCACTGCAGGAGTTGGGAAGGGTTCCAGAGTTTTGGTAGAGGTTTGAATCAGAAACTAGAATCCAATCTAAGATGGGACTGTTATTGTTGTTTTTGCTTAAATGGGTGGTAGCGGTGATTATTTGTTTGAATCCATGAAGGTTAACACTGTGACTAGGGGAGCTGGTGGATAGTTTATTCCAGTCAATGTTGACATCTCCTAGGACAATTGTCTCATAGTATAAGTGGGTAGAGATCCAGGATAGGATAGGTTTGAGGATAGGAATATTGTTACCAGGTGGGATGTAAATGGCTGCTATGGCAATTTTCTTTTGGGGGGGGGTTTAAGTGACAGTTGAGAATAAGATGTTCAGCAGGGTGGAAATCAGAGGCTGGTATGGGAAGGTCAGCCAAGTTGAATTACTCAGAGTATAGTATTGCAACACCTCCTCCATTTTAGATAGTCTGTCTTGGCGCAAGATGTTATATCTAGGAGGTAAGATTTTGGTGTTGGTGATGTGGGGTTTTAGCCATGTTTCTGATAGGGTTAAGATATGTGGGGAGTGCAGGGCAGTCCAGGAGTGTAGTTCTGTGGTTTTGTAGACTCGGCTTTGTATATTTATTGAGTAGATAGATCGGTGTTTGGTTAAAGAGGAAGAGAGGGGGAGATGTTGGTGTAGTGTGGGTAAAAGTGATTTGGTTGGGCCTAGATTGGGGTGAATGTCCCAATCTATCAGAACAGTTTTATGAAGTAATGTGGGTTTAGGAAAATAAAAGAAAATAGGCAAGTATATGTGCCTGAGTTTAGGTGAGGTTGGAGAAAGTGAGGCTAATTTGAATTTATGAAGTTGAATGTAGGAACAATTGTATAGATGGGGAGAGATACTGAGGGGTAGGAGAGATTTCTTATAGGTTGTAATGTTTGAATGAGTAGGAGAAGGATGTGGTAATTGAGCTGTATGTGGTAGGAGGTTAAGAATGATAAGTGGAGGAGTATGGGGATACTAAGACAGAGGTGCAGCGTGATCTGGGAATAACAAGAGAGGAAGTTAGTACGTGTGCCTTTAGGTTGTGTGTGATAATTTGAAGGAGGTAGTGAGGTAAGGAAGAAAGGGCAGGTGGGTGTATAATTAACACTAATGAGTTCTGTATGAGATGATAGGACACTTAGAATAACACTGGGAGTAGTGACAAGTGAGAGTGAGCTAAAAGTGTATTAAATTTGTGAGGGATAATAAGAAGCATGACATGGCAGCTAGTGAGAGAAGCAGAAGAAATGGAGTAATGGTTTGTGACAGTTTGAAGAGGGGTGAAGAGTTAAGTTGTTAAATTGGAGGTGGTAAGAGGGGTTAAGGAACAATTTTGGAGGCGGTACAGTGAAATAAGGAGAGAAACAAGGCTAGGTGGAGTATAGGTATAGGAATGAATTGAAATGATTGGGAGTTGAGGTTGGTGTAGATGAGAAATGAATTCTATTGGTTGAAGTAGTTTAGTGGAAGGGGCTGTAGACAAGGTGGATAGAGTATACATTTAATATAAGTGGGGTGGGTGGGAATGGCGGTAGGATAGAGGAGCGGAAAGAGGCAGAGTGTAGTGAGGGTGAATGGAGAGGGCTGAGCCGAGTGAACTGTCCTACAAAAAACAAACAATCACACACCTTTAGTGTAACCTTTGCTAAACTACAGACCAATCTATTACCATTAGAATAAATCTTAATGAAGCCCTTACAATTTAACCAAATACTTTGCCAGTAATGTCAGTTTATGATGATGTCTTAAGTATTTTGCTAATACAATTAAGCAAGGGAAGTAATTCTACAGCTTGTTATGTGCATTCCTGGGGTATAAAGGGAGTACCTCATAAAGCAGTTAGTAAGAGAGAAGGACAGGCCCCTCAGGTGTGCATGCCACTAACATATGGACACTAAACAAACAACTGTATTAAATGTTGTGGGTAGGTATTCAGGTTTCAAACTAGACTGCTACCTACTTTTATTTTTGTTTTGAATTTATTTCATAGCAAGCACTGCCACAGCTATAGCTTTAGTTATCTTGCTAGACTTCAATAGGAGGTGGACTGCAGTCACTGCAGGCTCCTCCAGGGCATGCGGGTACAGAGTGATAGGCAGAAATACAATTTAATGGGCTTAGTTGGCATGCACACTGAAGTGAAAAGAGATGATCAACCTCTCTAGGGGTTTGCAGATTTAAAAAAAAAATGTATTCTTCCTACAATACTAATACATTACAGACCACTGAAAACCAAATCTCCAGACTTATACTTCTTGCAGACTCCTGGAGTCTTCTTTTGCAGAAAATAAAATGGCTTTCCATAACTGATAGAGCCATCTTCTTATACAGCACTTTAAAATATTGAAAGAGGGATACTGCTTCCCCCCTGCCTTTGAACCAACATTCTCCCGTAAGTATTCCCACATGGTCAGCATCTTCCTACACCAACTACCCTTTAAAAAAGGTCTTTTTTTCAGATGTGACCCCAATTTACATATATATCTTTCCACTGAGTTAAGAAACAAAGGGACAGACCCTTGTTTCCTTCAAAATTATAATCTCTGAATAATGAAACTGCTTGCAAATGTGTCACTGATAATGGATAATCAATTCACTCCACTCTATATTCTGCTAGTTATCCATATTTTTAGACATCAGTTATTACAAAATCTTACTTGTATACTTGCCTTCCACTATACATGTGAATTGTACATATAAGGTACACATTACTTGTATATTATTTGCTGCCAACTTCATGTATACTCTTACTTCACCATTCTTTCAGTCTATATATTTAATATGCTGTTTTCAGTTCTGCATTTTGTATTGACTATATTTTACTCTAAGGATTCTTGATTCTGTATGTTGTCCTTTTAATTCTGTTACTGAACACCTGTGCCCAGGTCATGGCTAAAAAAAGAGTCTTTGGACTAGTCTTCCAACCTAGCTATCAAATATAAATAAATAAATATAAATAAAGTACATGTTTTAACTAGGAATTTAAAGCAAACCTTCATGAGCTCTGTTTCAGCTGCTCTACTATTAAGCTACCACAATACAGAAGATTTATGTCTCACACAGATAGCTAGATAGATAGATAGACAGATATGTGTGACTTGCATAATGGATATCCACAGATTTACTCCAGGGTAGACTGGAATGGCTTCTCTGGAGAAAGGAGGCATGGCATGAGGGAGGGTAGTGGCAAACCGTTAAAGGTCAGAAAACTCAGTGGCCTTGGAGGCCTTGGAATAACTATGAATCTGTGTGTGTGTGTGTGCGTGTGTGTGTGTGTGTGTGTGTGTGTGTGTGTGTGTGTGTGTGTGTGTGTGTGTGTGCGCGCGTGCGTGTGTGTGTCTGCGCATATATATATATATTAAATTCTCTCACAGACACACAAAGACACACACTTGTGTGTGTACAAATATATGTATGCATATCATTAATTAGATTTTCTTTCTCACAGCCAAACATTTGAAAATGAAATAGGTACCATGAGAAAATGCATTATATTTATAAAAGAAAATGACAGCATGTAAGTTTCTTTCTGCAGTAGTCTAGAGTTATGCAGATTTACCATAAAATGGCATTTAAAGCAGAAACAATCATACTGCGTGAGTCTACTTTAATGTTATAAGACTTGCTTAAACACAATTAAAATCCCATGGAAAATCTGCAAAAGTCTCAAAATGTCTTTTTTTTCTACAGATTAAAATTCCTGTCCTATCTGTTTCCTGATACCTCTCACTAAAGCAGCTGTTTACAGTTTTTTTTAAGAAATTTCTAATCAGTTAATGTTCAAAATACTAGTGTTTTTTTCTTTTAATTTAGTAAGCTGCTAGAAGATTTTTGAAGCAGAAATGTCAAAATAGACTTTTAACAATACTGTAGAGACTGACAGTAAACTGTCACAACTGTAACTAATAAAAAAAAGTTCTTTCTATCCAGCTATGCTTATCTTGCTATGGGTAGAAGAAAGCTGAGTATGTGAGATTGTTCTATACTAAGCACTATTGCTTGCATCTTCTTATGGGATTTTCAGCCAGTCTGAGAGATTCAGCCTCTGCAGAGTGCCTGGATCTGTCTTAGGATCTACTGTCAATGGCATGTGCCTTAGATACCTCATCCCATATAAGATGCCCAGACAGCATGCCATATTGTTAGGTTAAACCTAGCTTCTCTCAGCATAAAGGATCAGTGGTTGTACTCTCAAGATCACCTAAAATGCAGAGATCAAAATGTTGTCACACTCACTAAGCCCACCAACTGTGCCTCTTTAGAAAGCATTTTAGGACTTCTGCAGCTCTTCCTAGAGGACTGACAATATTGATGTGGACAGACGCATGTTTAAAAATTTGGTATGTATTAACACATTTCCTTTGCTTGATCTTATACTTTCACTTAGTATCTAAAGCTCATAAGAAAGAGTGATCAGTAAAATAAGAGCTTCAGCCTGTGATATATCTCCTGCTACACCATTACAGTCCAGTAAAACAGCAGCAGTACCACCACTCATGTACCAATCAACTGATCACTCTTCTAATTCCCTCTAGCCTTACTCAACAGCATGACTTCAGGATACTTCAGCCTCTCCACCTCCCCTCAGCTGTAAATAATGATCCAATATTTTCTACTCTAGGGATCATGACTCTGAAGTGGTGGAGGAGTTTTCATATCCATGTAATTCCTAAAGCTGCACTACCTGAAGCATTATTTTTCTCAGTTAGGTCACTCTTTGCTAACAGGTCTAACAGGAGAGACCAGCAAAAGAGTGGCCCAAAAATTACACTTCCATACAGTCCTTTCAAAAGCTTGGAAAATGCTACCAAGACAAGAGAAACTGAAGTGACCCATGGAGCCAGTACTGCAGAAGGTCTTCTCCAGAATACATTTGTAACATTGAATGCTCTACATGTCAAAAGCATCAAATGGAAAAAATAGAAAAGTCAAAACATTTAATAAACAAAAGTATACACTACATGTTCCAAGCATAAGGTCTTCTCCCCCACACACCTGCTAATTATATATACCAACTCTGAGATCATACCACAGTGGGAAAAGGGCAAAAACCCAGGACCCGGAATCTCAGATAACACACTATTTGCTTTCTAGCTAGTTTAAAAAGCCAGTGGATGTTTTTATTTGTATCTCTTTTATTTATTTGCTCTTTTTCCATTTGATGATTTTGATTTCAACATTTGGAACATGAATGTATTCTGTCTTCATCAGTGAATGTCTGGTAGTTGTTTGAACTATACAGTCCAAGTTACTTTCACCTGAAAAAAAAATACTGTGTGAGGATGCCATGTGGGCTCAATATTTGCAAGACAAAGGTAAAAGCTGACTGCAATGCCAGATAAGAGGCAGGCAAGATTAGGACAGATTAGGATGCATGAGTTTCTATAGAAACTGTCTCACTACCCATACAGCGATTTTTAAAACCATTACCGGAAAAAAAGGCCAATGCTTACAAAGGTAAAGACCTACATTTTTTTTCTTTGGAAGGCTTATTGGGGAGTAGGCAGATTCAGAAATAAGATTTTCTTTAGTCATCGTTAAATATTGTTAATACATTGTAGGGAAGTGCACACTTTGATGCACTGCATGATGCAGTACCTCCATCATGCATTGCATGATGTAGGCACTGACTACAGGTGGAATATAATTTACTTTCAGTGTAAGCTGCCTGATATTAGCTCAGTTTTGGCTCTATTACCCTTGGGCTCAGAGCGCATAATGATCAAGCGCTGTTCTGTAGGCGACTTCACACATGTAGGATCCTTACTTATTTCATTTTCTCTTGCTCGTTTGTGAGAACCTTTCAGAACCTTCCTAGAAAAGCACATTAATCAGTCTGGTATCTTAATAAGAAGAACCAAAACAGAAAGCAAACAGATCTGGTTTGGAATCTGAAATTAGCCATGTAAACAAAATTGTGAACTCTTTGAGCAATCAGTACAGCAGATGTACTGCAACTACAGCCACAAAGAGCTTTTTAGGAACTGTGTAAGAAGCAGGGAGGAAAACATGACATCAAACTAAATAAAATGCAAAATGTCAGAATCCTGATGGTTACCAAGCACAAAATAAAGTAATTAATTAACCAAAAAAAATGCAGCCAGTACAAACTAAGACCACTGCCAAACACATATACGATTTACGCAATGCATTTTCACAAAACTGTAAAACAAAGCCAAAGGCAAATCAAATGCAATTTGTTTAAGACTCAGTTATTACAATATACTCAAATCTGTGTCCACACATAAGTGATGCCTTTAAAAAATAAGGTTGATATAAATTCTTTCCCGGAACTTTTTCTATGGCCACCAGAAGCTCCTGGAAGTCAAACTTCTTCACAAGCAAAATGTATTTATTTATTTATTGGCATTTGATTACCAGTAAGGTCCGACTGGGTAGAAGCCCATTTTCAGCAGAGGCACAGGAAGAAAAGCTCCAAATTATTACAAGGCATTTTAAAAACAATACTTTTACAATCTTCAAAAATAAAACAAAACATCTGCAGTTTAAATAATTATAACAAATTAGATATAATATAAAAAAACATTGGTTAAGAGTTGCTACAAGGTATATGACAATCATTTAATATTTAGAGAAATATTTAATATTTAGAGAAATGTTAGACAGTTTGTAGAGAAATTAAAGTTAAGTTAGTCTATTTGTGCTCAATATTAGAGCTGCTTGGCTGGCTGTGACCAATCTGCAATCATCTGGACATACAGTACAAGCTGATTTTTTAAGTATGCTTTTTTTTGTACTTGCATTGTTTTAGTGATAATTCATAACTGTACTGTGTTTTATTTGTTTGTTTCATGGAATATAAATTGAATGTTGTGGTCCTTCTCTCTCTGCAGTTAGTCTGCCAGGGCTAATTCAGCACTAGAACTGTAAGCCACTTGGTTTCAGTGGGGGTGGTTTTACTTCTTTGAAGTTATGTGTTTAACTGTTAGCCTGGGGTCTTATCCCTTGTCTTGTAGTGCTGGTATAGTCACATTTCTGTGTATTTATTTGTGCTCAGTATCAGAGCTGCTTGGCTGACTGTGACCAATCTGCAATGATCTGGACAGACAAGCTGATGTTTTTAAGTATACTTTTTTTGCACATGCATTGTTTTAGTGATAATTAACATAACTACTGCATTTTATTTGTTTCATTGAATATAAACTGAATATTGTGCTCCTTCTCTCTCTCTGCAGTTTGTTTCCAGGCCTCCCTCCCTAGTGTTGCTGTAGTGTTAAACTTGGTGGCTTTGGAAATGCCCGCCCCTGCTGTAAATTTGTGTTTGGACACTCCTCTCATTTGCTGACTTAGCTGACTACAGTGAGATCATTTGGGAAGGACTACCCCCTTGCTTCTTTGAGGCTATACCTCATTTCACACTTTCTGACCCCAAAACGAGGTTGGAAAGACTAAGGGTGGTGGAGTCTCTATCTTCATTAAGGACAGGCACACCTCCAGACTGGTTTGCCAGCATGACACACTGGATTTGCTCCAGGTGCAACTGACAGTTGGTAAGACATGCATTCAAGTTATAGCCAGCTTTAGACTCCCCCCTTCATGACTCAGGACACCCACTCCTCCTGCCTGGACCTATTGACTCCATCAAGTTACCCCCTAACACCGTGATCCTTGGTGACTTCAACTAACCCACCATAGACTGGGTGAACTATTCCTGCACTACTGCACTCACCCAATGATTCCTTGACTTTATCAGTTCTAATGCACTAGACTAGCTCATCTCATCCCCCACAAGGGGAGATAACATTCTGGACTTGGTTCTCACCAACGTGGCTGACCCCTGCACCACTCCCATAGTATGTTCTTCTCTCATGAGATCAGATCATCGGTCTGTCTCATTCAAAGTTTCTAACCCACTCAACCCCTCCCCTGCTATAACCAGGCTAAAACTCTTCTTAAAAGCTGACTACAACCTTCTAAGGGAGGGTATCAGTAGCTTCACACCACCGACCCAACCTCACAGGATGCAGACAACTATGCTGAATAGTATGCCAATGCAGTACATAAGTACCTGTACAACTGCATGGACTCAGCCATACTCAAAATAACTATTTATTTATTTATTTATTTATTTGCAGTTGTTTAACCAGGATAGTCCATTGGGCCAAAAGAACCCGTTTTCAATGGAGTCCTGGGGAGAAAAGCTCCACATAAAGATTATACAGAGATTATGTTCTACATACAGATTATACAAAGATTATGTTCCACAAATAGTTTACATGAGGATTCTAAAGAAAAACATTCTATAATTTCTGGTTCAACGTTAGAAATAGTAGTTTTTTTTTTTTTTTTTTTACTAAAAAATTACTAGGTACAAATAAGGAGTTGTATGCTAGAAGCAAGCAGGAATTTGCTAGCTGGGAATTGAGACAGAGGAAGGAGGAAAAAGAGTTGGGAGTAGAGAGTAGGTTATGAGGGGTGTGAACAGGAGCATACCCATGAGGATGTTAGATGGGAATGTAGTGATTTTTTAAAGTATGGGAGGCTAGCAATTGTCCGAATTGAGGGGGGGAGGGAGTTCCATAGGCGTGCTAGTGAGAAGGACAGGAGGTTGTGTCCTGGAGGGTGTAGGGGTCTATAAACTTCTATGAGGTTTTGATTGTTAGATCTTAGGAGTCTTTGAGTTTGATGCATTTTAAAGGTAGTAGAGAGAGAAGGACAGAGGGATGGCTGGAATATGAGTTTATGTGCATAGGTGAGCTGAGTGTAGGAGAGGTAGTTGGGAAGCTCTAGCCAGTTGAGTTTGTGGAGAGGTTCACAGTGATGGGTAGATGATTTGTTACTGGTGGCGAATCTAGCTATTTTATTGTAACAAGAGGACAGTTTGGTTTTCAGAGAAGATTGTAGGTTAGTTAGAAGAGGGCACCATAGAGAAGGGAGGGAAGGAGAAATGTGGTAGAGAGAGTAATTTTGGTAGTTGAGGTGAGGAACCGATTGTGACAGTAGAGCATGCCTAGTTTTTGGTGGGTTTTTTATATTTAGTAGTAGATGGGAGTTGAATTTGAGCTTGTCATCGATTTGGACCCCTAACAGTTTGGCTTCAGATACCAGCTCAAGAGATGTGTTATTTTGGCTGGTGATGGAGAATAAGTTTCTATCAAGGTTATTAGTTTTGGAGGGGGTAAATATCATAAGTTTAGTTTTAGCAGCATTGAGAGCAAGATGGTTGTCTTTCATCCATTGTTCTGTGGTGGAGAAGGCATCTTGAGTGAGTTTTAAAGAGTTGGGATGGATGAGGCAGCAGAGATGATTGTGGAGTCATCTGCATATTGAATAATGTTTGCAAGGGGGATAGAGCGGAAAAAGTCATTAATGAAGATGTTGAAGAGGAGGGGGCCCAAAATAGAGCCTTGTGGGACACCTGTGGGGGTGTTGAGGAAGGATGAGGTGGCTTTTTCCATTTGACGGCTTGTTGCCTATTGGAGAGATAGCTAGAAAACCAACAGAGGGAAGAGGTAGAAAGGTTTAGGTTAGATAGTTTAGTAAGAAGTAGGTTATGAGAGATAGTGTCGAAGGCTTTAGAGAGATCGAGTAGGATGGTAGATACAGTGAGGCCGGAATCTCTAGCTTTATTCACAGTTTCAAGGAAGGATAGGAGGGCAGTCATAGTACTATGATGGGGTCTGAATCCATGCTGTGTAGGAGTTAGTAGGTTGTTGTCTAGGAGATGGGGAAGAAGTTGAAGATGGATACATTTCTCTAGGACTTTTGAAATGGGCGAAAGGATGGCGATGGGACGGAAGTTGGTAATATTAGTATTGGTTCCACCTTTATGCAGTGGAATGATGTAGGCTTTTCCATATTTGAGGAACAATACTTTCTTGGATTGAGCGGTTAATTAGGATACTGATAGGGAGGGCAATGGCTTCAGCAGCTATGCTGAGGAAGTATGAGGGAATGTTATCAGGGGCATTGGTGCATGGTTTAAGTTTCTGCAGGAGTCTTTTTATGGTGGATGTAGGAATAGGTTTGATGAAGAATGGTGGGGGTGGAGAATGAGTGGGAGAAGTTGGGGGAGGAGAAGCATGAGGAGAAGTGGGAGAAAGTGGAGATTGAGAAGCCTGAGGAGAAGTGGGAGAAGTTGAAGGGTGAGAAGCCAGGAAACACAAACCTGTCTGGTGGACATCCTCTATCAACAGGCTTTACAACAAAAGGAAGAAAATGGTGTTCAAGGGTAAAAAGGAAGAAATTCCAAATTGGAAAAACTCCCTCCTCAGCCTCAACAAGCAAATTAGATCACTAGTGAAAACCTCCAAAGTCAATTATGAGTTGAAGCTAGCCTCCAAAACAAAGGAAACCACAAATCCTTCTTCAGTTACATCAGGAACCTCAATGGCAAAGCCCAGGTTTGTTCCAAATTAATACTTAATGGTATCACTTACACTGATCCTGTTGACTTAGACAACCTGCTAGCTGATGGTTTTGATTCCCCAAATGATGGTAACATACTGCAAGAGCATCTCACAACTACAAATAACTGGTGTCAAAGTCATGACCTTAAGTTAAATGCAAAAAAATATATTGTCATACCATTCAGCACAAACATGGCCCCTACTGATTACTACATCAACAGCAACCCCTTAAGGACACAACCTGTGGTAAGAGACCTGGGTACTCAGGTTAACAGCAATCTCATATTCAACCATCATGTAGCAGCAGTTGTCAGAAAAGCTCTTTACTTGGTTCATCTCACAAGTAAAGGGATTGCATCCAGAAAAAAAGGAGGTTATTACCTACATGTACTCCTCCCTCATTTGGTCTATAATTGAGTATAATGCCCTGCTTGGTATGTACCTCTCCAAACACCTGCACCAACTGGAAAGGCCATAGAAATACCTCACAAATAGAATCCATGGCCTCCAACATCTGTCCTATACAGACAGGCTGAAATCACTATCACTCTACTTGGTATCATACAGATTGCTCCAAGGTGATCTGTGTCTCACCTATAAGGCAATATCAGACCCTGCCCTACTAGAGATGCTCCATATTAAGTTTAACCCCTTGTAAATTACACACTCGATAAGCCTAAATCTATTATGCAACATCAGCAAAACCTGCTGGAGAGACAGGTTTGTCTCCCACAGGCTTCCCCGACTCTGGAATAGACTTCCCATACATGTCAAACAGAGTACCTCGCTGACCATCTTCAAGCATAACCTTGATGAGTGGATGGGAAACCACAAATTTGTCCCAGGGGTTCCACCTTTGTCCCTCACTGACAGGAGCAACAGATGCTGAATGAGGGTTCTTTTTTGGGGATAAACTCTTGGCTAGGCTTGTAAGGGCCCCAAGACCATTCGACTAGCAACCTCCTATGATCTTATGATAATACAATTAGGAATTGCAAATATGACGTGAGGGAAAAACAAGCTTATGGTTTATTTAGAGAGAAAGGCAGAGAAGAGAATTAGATGGCAGTAAGAAAGTAACTGAAGAACAGAGAGTAAGGAAGTATAAGGAATGAAAAGGTACTTGAAAAAAATGACACTAACTGTAGAAAATGTTACCATAAGGCTATCACACACTCATGTTAGCATTTTTATCAGGAAATTTGATTCCAAGGATTTTTCTTCCAGATAGCTGAAAGACTGGCTATATGTGCAAGTAAATGTATAGTAATAATGTTTTGTAAAGCTCTTAAAAAGGCACCTTCTACATGGTAGTCTGCCGTACATTTTGCAGAACAGTATCACAAAAGTCACCATATAGATAAAATGTACTCCATCTCTGCAGTGGTGACTTACTATAAGACACAAGATGTCTTCCATAATGGAAGTAGGTGATAGCTTGTCATACATTCCATAAACCTAATGGTCACATCTTCTTTGTTTGATCTATCCTGTTGCCACTGTATACCAAATTCTGAGTCATATTCCAAATAAACAGAGCCACATAATGGATCCTATCTGGTGAGAGGGAATGTTTGCCCAAATAAGCCAGAAATGCCTCATTCCTCAGATGAATGTTTCAGTGGGAGAAGGTGTAACAGAGCAACACTGGAAAGGAATTATGATCACAATGTACATGTTGTGTGATTTCTATTTGCTTGGAAAACATCAGACACCCAAAAGGACTTATTATTTTAGTTTGCTGTCTTTTTAAGTGCATTAGTTTTTGGAAGACAAGAAATATGGATAAAATTTCATAGTAAAGACGTGTAATTCCCAGTGAAAAACAGATCTACTGTCCCAAACTTCATACTGTGGTTCTGCAATATAATGGAGGCAGTACCAATTTGATCACTTCTTCTAAGTTACCCTGCACACAAATGTGTGTAAGGGAGTGTGCATCCTTCTCAACTGTCCAGATTCTTGCCCAATTCTAACAATTTGTAGAGCGGGCATATAAAGTAGAGCAGAGATGCACTCCCCACTTCTACTACTTATATATACCAACTCTGAGAATGCATAATAGTGGGGAAAATGAGAAATTCCTTTACCTTAATAACTGCCAATTTCAGCAAAAGCAAAAACTATATGCAAACGCACAGCGTAAGTGAAAGAAAATCATTCATTCATTTACAAATAGAAAAGACAACAGCCTGCAAGTATTCAAACAATTTGAACATCCAACTGAAACTTTTTGATCTAATGCTAGAAAGTGAATTTTGGCAGAATCAGGATTGATATAACATGTGCAACTATATATATATATAGATATATATATCTATATATATATATATATATATATATATATATATATATATATATATATATGTGTGTGTGTGTGTGTGTGTGTATGTGTGTGTGTGTGTGTGTGTGTGTGTGTGTGTGTGTGTGTGTGTGTGTGTGTGTGTGTGTGTGTATATCGACTTCTAAATTTCAAACTTTAACAATTTAGAATTTGTTATGCTTGAACATGTGAAACCTCCAAATTTAAATAAAAAATAAAAACAAAAACAAAAATGTTTTTACATTTTTGCAGGGGGGCAAGCCCCCCCTGTACCCCCCACACCCCCTACTAATTAAATATACCAACTTTGAGATTGCATTACAGCGAGGAAAATTATAAAGATACCATGCTGTATGGAGATTTCCATTTAAACAGTTTGAACTTTCACAATTTCGATCTTATGGTCTCGACCCTAAGAAATTCAAACTTGTAAAAGTTAAAAATTTAGAAGTATACCCATATATATATATATATATATATATATATATATATATATATATATATATATATATAGACATAGGATTACTATCATAAATGCGGAAGTACTCTTTATGAAAATGGCATGTGTGAAAGTTATATGTTTTTCAAAATAGTTGTCCGATCATTAAATATCTGAATTAGTAATAGTGAAAATCAAATACAATTCGTACACGTGATTTCGTTGACATAAACTTCGTTGTAGTATTACCAGAACTTTGGCTCGGGGAAGTGACGTCGGCAACCTTAATCATGGTTATGTAAACATCCATGGCAGGGCTGTGATGCAGTAGTTAGTCATTGCGGCAGATGATTTATAGTAAACTATAGTCAAGTTTGTGTATTGGTAAGTATTGATATCACAAAAAGGCTGTGGTGTTAGGTAACAATATGTAAATAGCTGTGTCTAAGTAAGGGTGTATTAAAAAATGCTGAAACTCCACATCTGAGAACAATAAGCGGTGTGTTGTACACCAGATATGTCTTGACACGCTGAAGTAATGTACATAGTGCACAGTGATGGTATAGTTGGATGTAGAGATCTTTTATATGTATGGCAATAACTTTTGTATATACATCCGATATGTGGTATTTTGACTGTAGCTGCCTATCTGCAGCAGTTAGTTGAGTACGCACTTCAGTCTGATTATAGTTTAGTGCGGTATACGGTGGAATTAAAGCTATGTTTACAATAGGGGGTCTTATTTGGCCAGCTCACAATACATTGTTATAGTTAAATTCGCATTATCTTGTATGGTAGCTATGATAAAAGTGAATGATTCTTCATGTTTCCACGTATCTGATGGTCTGTACAGGGTGCCTGTGAGTGCGGCTACCTTCTTTTAAAGGTTTATTTCCGTACCCAAAGGTCTGTAGTGCGTGCACATGTAGTGTAATAGAGTGTATATCCTTATTGTTTGTATTTAGCTTGTAACATGTGATTTCGTGAAAATGTCCATGGCTATCAGCCATAATGGAAAAAGTGTGATATAGTGTAACTGTAGATCCATTACTGGTAGACATTCCTAATGACTACATTGTACTGCAGGTTGTGAGTATACATCATGTCACAGTGAAATTCTGTTACAGACTGTCTTGGTGCAATTGGCACAATGTATCAAACTGTATTGCCCCAAAAGGGTCGGAAAATGCTTAGTGTTGATCGATACCAGTACTATCCAGAGAAATGTACAGACAGTAGGAGGTACTGGTGTTGTACAAGGAAGAACAGTGACAGATGTAAGGGTCGTTGTATTACAGAGGAGTGTCTTGAGGGTGAGAAGTTGGAGAAAAGTATTGCACATTTTCATGGGCCAGACATAGTGCAGCATGAGGAAAGGAAGGTACGGCAGGCTATTAAGCAAAGAGCAGAGCAGACTCTGGAAGATCCGTGTAGGATAGTCAGTGAGGTTTTGGCAGGCACATCGAATGATGATGTTAATAGGCTATGCTGTAAGAATAGAATGCCCATCATGTGTAGCCTTGAGTCACTCATAGGTTCATAGGTTCATAGGTTCATACTAGGCTATCTGCCCGAGGGCATTTATAAGCCTAGCCCATTGTTTTGTGGCTTACGCCACCCCTTTAGTATGGGGAACTATACCCATTATTTTGCTGTGCCTCTGTCGAGCAGTGACACTGAGGTAATTCCTGGGGTATATCTGCGATCTCCCATCCATTGGTCAAGATTTCTCTTGAACAAGGCCAGCGAGGTGCTCTGCCTCACATGTACCGGGATTTTGTTCCACAGCATAGGGAGTCTTTGGGTGATGAATCTATCCCTCCAGCACGTCCTATTAATAGCCGTGTCGAGGTTTAAGTCTCCCGCCCTTGTGGCTCTGATGGATCTAGATTTTTTGAGGTGAAGCATATTCATCAAATCTGGGTTTGACATGGCCTTGTATGTTAGGCAAAGGTCACCTCTGAGCAAGCGGTAAGCGACTGAATAGAGCTGGAGTTCTTTCAGTCGGGCAGCATAGGACAGATTTTTGAGACCCTTTATCCTTTTGGTGAGGAACTTTTGTGGCCTCTCCAGCTGCTGCAAGTGTCGGGTCAGATACATTCCGAATGGGGCATTGTACTCAATCATTGGTCTGATGATTACATCAGCTAACAGCTGATATGCTATCAATTAAAACTGGAACTTTAATTGTGCATCACACACATATAGGCAGCAATGTGGTGAATATAGTAATACTGACAACTGAGGGAAATCTGTGGATGCTTTGTGCTTCAGAATTCATACTGATAGACGGGACCTTTCCTATAAGCACGAGGGAGTGCAGGCAGGTGTATACCATCCATTGCAGTATCACAGGAACATCAGAAGGCAAGGTTATCCCTGTGGTGTATGGCATTTTGCCTTCAAAGACAGAGGAAGGCTGTTATACAGCTATGTAATAATTTTCAACTGCTGTTACAGCCAAACATGATTCTGAGCGATTTTGAGAAGTGAGCAGTGAACTGTATAGCTAGTAATTTTCCTGACAGTATGCCTAAAGGCTGCTGGTTCCATCTCTGCCAACTTCTATGGCACCAAATACAAAAGTTGAGATTGGCCTCCTTATTTGGGAAATATACACAGTTTGCATTACTGTGTAAGCAGATACCAGCATTGGGATTTGTATCACCAGAGACAGTCCTGCCCACATAAGAGGAGATTGCAGCTGACATGCCTGATGCTGGAAGACCATTATGTGACTTCTTCCGTAATAATTACATTCTGGGCTGCCCAAGATGCTATGGCATACAGAGTGCTACTTGCGAAAGACTACCCCCATTGTTTGATGTGCACTTCTGGAATCATTGGGATACATGTTTTCAGGGCTATCCTAGAAACCAGAATACAGTGAAGGGATGGCATCAGCACCTGAGCAGCCGGCTAGGTAAGAAATAACTTTATATAATGGATGTATTACATACCATCCGATTAGAGCAGAACCATTTGGAAGAGTCATTTGCTGTCACGTGCCCCATCATCACCTAATCGCAGATGGCTACATGACAAGGAATCCCAGTTCATGAGACTATTGGAATGTAGGGACAAGATGACATCACGTGAACAGGCCAAACTAGTTGCTTTGCATTGCTCCTTCTAACATGTACACATGGAGACTATGTGTAAAATGGTCACTTATCACAGGAGACTTATTTTACATATACAGCGGGTTTCTGAGGTGAAATAACACATTGTTGTTTGGAAGGAAATTTTGTGGATATGTGTTGTAAATATTACAGGGGTCGGAAAAATGCACTCAGGAATCTGAAAAATTAAAAGAAGGAGCAAATGGTCTGTGGGATGTTACTTATGTAAGCAAATAACAGTCCCATGCAAAGCCCACTGCATATGCAGTCCCATAAGTATCAGTGAGCATGGCTAGTGAAATGGTACAGCATAAATTAAATAAATTGATTTCCCATATGGATAACAGCACCACACCCATCATTCCCTACCCTTGCTCATATGAGAATGAAGTAGCTATAGTGCTCATATCTCTGGAGAACAAAATGGGCCTGCAGAACAGCCAACATAGGCATTAATGGTATGATGGCAACTAGACAGAAAAAATGACGATGGTAGCACAATCAGATGGCATTTAAGCTCTTGTTGCCACTGTGACAACAAGTTACACTAGGACTAAAATCAGATGGTATACCAACTCTGTTTCTTCTGTGACAACAATCGGGATAAAATGCAAGAGAAGAAAGAATAAGTAATGCCCACTGTATCTGATGGGTTGCAATGCTTTCTGTATTGCTAAAAATACTATATTTATGATTTTTGTTAATACTGTTATTAGCTAAAAGCCAATACAATTGTTCCCATTCTCTTTCTCAGTTGTGCAGCTTTTTAAACGTTTTTGTTTTAATTAGTAGAATGAGAGAATCAGTTTTCATTTACTTCTCTGTATTTTCTGGCAGAAATTCTGCAGAAACCCAACCTATGGAAAAAAATGTCAGTCTCCCTTATTTTTTTCCTTCAAAGACGTCTGATAAGATAGTGGCAAGTTGGTTATTATACCAGTGCTGATAAACTGCATAAAACTAACATCCATTTAAATGAGTAGGTATACTTTTAAAAAATGAGTCTACAGTGTGTGATTGGAGGGCTTTTCCATCTGAAAGCAGCACTTAGTGGTACTATTTACATATGGGTAATTAGAGAGTAAAACAGTCTAGAAATGGTATGTGCTGCTTCAGTGCTCCATCTCTAAATGTCCCACTTCCGACCAGCTGTGCTAAAACCCATAAACAATAAAACTGGCCACCCAAGTAGCAGCATGCCCATTTACTATATATATATATATATATATATATATATATATATATATATATATATATATGACTGAAATAGTGCCACATTATAAAAAGCAAATTCCTTTATTATTTATTACTGGCAACATAATTACTATACAACAGAGACCAAACTTAAATGGTAGCTTAGCCCTCCTCAGAAGAGGAGGTATGGTCTGAGAGTGGTTACTGGTACAGCATGAATGGTTGCAAGACTTAGTTGCTTTATATTTCCTATGATCCTAAACAAGATTCAGCCACATGTATCATGCCATTCTGACAGAGCTGATTAGTACACTGGATTCTACCTCCTTTTTTTAGATGGTGTTCTGGCTTTCTCCACTTGCTTTGTATTCATTTATGGATGCTAGATATCACTCTAAAATATATATACCACAGTGAACTTGTTCAAAACACAATGACCACAGTTTGCAGTGCTCAAAATGTACTTACTCGGAGAAATGCATCCAAGGCTCCATTTTCCATATATTCAATTACAATCATGACTGGTTTGCCTAAAATATGGGAAACAATTAAGTATGTCATCATTTTTTTTAAAGTAGTGTATGTGATTTTTAACTTCCTAAAGAATAACAATGTATGCTTCACCATTTTAGCTTTTGTTGACAAAAATGTAGCTTTCTAAGAAAGAACTTAAAGACAAATATATAGATTGCAAATGGATTTTCTTGCTGCTTATGAGAACAAAGGAAACCATATGCTGCTGACAGTCTGTACCCATTCTAATATAATGCAAAAGGAATGCAGACTTATTATAAAATAAACAGCCCTCATTTGAAAGGAGCACAGCTTCAGTATTAATCTTCTAACTGTTCTACCATTGTGACCTAATAAGGTTGTAAAATGGCTTGCAGAAACACAGTCACTTTTTACAGTATTAAATACACACAAATCAAAATGCCACAGTGATCTGCTAAGTTGCTGTGTGTCACCAAGGGGTAAAGAAAAAGTAGCAGTACTTAGCCAAAAGGAAAAAAGTGGGACTTTGAGAAACAGTATGTAGTTCTCCTCGTCTTTCATCATAGATATCAGAGCCTATCTTACCTTTGATGAAAGATATCAGATTCTATTTTTTTTATCACAAAAGCTGTATGAAGTTAAATTTTTCTTGGTACATTACACGTTGAGTCTGCATTCAGAGCCAAACAGTATGTGGCATTACATGAAACAGTGTTGTGAGTACTGATGTGTAATGATGGGGTGGCTGAGACAGAGCACAACAGCACTACCAGAGAAACAGTGCAGTATATGCTGTATGTAAATTATTTTATAATGGCAAACTACTGAATGTCAACATGCTAATGATAACTAATGTGTATGAAAATGATGAAATCAAACATGGCAGAGTGATTCACAGCAGGGTAGTAATCTGTCAACAGAGGCACAGCTGCTTCAAATAGCACACTGTGTTAATCAAACAAACTAGTGCACCCTACCTCATCAGCTCTTCAATGGAACAGCAAAAAAAAAAAAAAAAACGTATGCAATCTGGGACTCCTGAAATGCAGTAGCAAATCAGATCTTGTTTTTGTGCTCTGCCCCCGATCCTCCTTCCTCAGATTTTACTGAGGAGAATAAATAAATCATTTTTTATTCTTTTAAACTGTAGCAAGCAGTTGCTACAGTTTCTACCATGCATGGAGGGCTACAGCACTCAGGTTTTAGTGAAAAAAAGCCCGTTTCCCCTTCCAACTCATTTTCCCTTCATGTTACTTTTGTTTGTGCTCCTCTACTTGCTTTATTCCATTTCTGAATTTCCTACCTTTCTCTTCTCTTCCCATGTACACAATGAGCTGAAGAGTTGTAGCTTTGTAGTGGTGGCCCAGTTTGTCCTGTTCACAGTGCCCATGTTGCAGCCGTGAGGTGCTTTTTGGGCAAGAAAGCATTCACAGTTTTGGGGATGCCACTTTCTTGTGCATCTCATGTCAGTCATGTGATCACCCATAGGGCAACCACTGTGATAGTCTAATGGCTTCCATTAACAGAATTGTGATGGTTTACTATGTCACCCATTCATAGCATGTCAGAGTTATGATGACCACCATATACACTTAATTCACTTCAGGCTGTGTCACACTAGTCCATCTCTGGCATTTTGTACAGTCATGTCGCATAACACAACTTTTTAAATATCACCCTGACAGACATTTACTTATTCCAGGCTACAGAGTTTGATCATCTGTTATTAATGTAATACACTAGCTCACCAGGCACATATGCTCATTTGCTTGCTGATTCAACCTGATTTTCTTTGTCTTACCTCTAGTAACAACTCCCTCTAGATGAACCACATTTGGATGGTCAAACTGTCCCATGATGCTTGCCTCACACAGGAAATCTCGCCTTTGTTTTTCTGTATACCCAACTTTCAGAGTTTTTATTGCCACTGAGACATCTCTTTTGCCTGGTAGCTTTAAGCGACCACTGCACACCTCTCCAAATTCTCCTGTAAAAGAATACGCAGATCATTTTATTCTGTGAAAAACAAAACAAAACAAAACTAAAAAACAAAAAGCAAATGCAAAACTATTAAACCTGCACATTTTTAAAAAATACCATTTGTAAGCAAAACTACTGTAATTTGCCCTAGATGAATGATTATTTTTTAAAAAATCTAGATAAGGCCTGTTTATTTACCAAGATCAATATAGATTGTTTTATGTACATTTACTGAATACCAAACAATAAATTTAAAGAGAATGTATGCAATTCATTACACAAAGGATTTTATGATTTGCCAGAATTCTGTTTCTCAATATTCAATCTTTCATAAATTATGAAGCATACAAGATAAAAGACTTTTGAAAGAATTTTCCCATTTCTCAGCTAACAATGGCAAAAGTATATGATGGCATCAATAAAGGACCTGTGAACTAATGTTATCATAGTGCAGTTTTTGAAACAGTCACTACAGAACACACTTTTTTCTGTGTTGGACCTTCAGAGTCAAAGCATCTTCTGTATGTCTGGAAGGATAAAGACTTTTTAAAAACTAAAATACTTATTAATGTTTGAATCTTAGGTCTGCAGTGACATTTAATTAAATTACATGATTTGCTTGGCTACCTCAGCTTAAGCTCATCTGCTTCTTCATGGCAGACTCACTTGTGGAAATCCAGCTATAAAAATAAAGCACAGCTGTGCAAAGTATTAGGATTCAAAGTACAAGGAAGTAAATGCAGTGGCAATAAGTTTGGCTAGGCAGATGAAAGTATTCTCTGCATCATAACTACTAGAAATCCCCTCCTCCTTACAGGTTTTCCATCACAGTGTATAGCACAATACCACATAATATTTCAGCATGGATATCTGTGGTTCATCGGATTTCTTTATCAATCTGCCCATATCCAAGCATTGTCTACAGCTATGTTGATAATAAGCTTTCAGGCTTTGTTATAAAAAGGTGAAGCTTTCTTTACATGACAGTGACTGCTCACTACATAAAGGCAACTTCCAGAAAAATCAAACTTGCTTTTGAACACATGGCGCTGATACAGCAAGAATTAACCCTACTGTATCCCTATGAGTCTTACCCATTCTAATCTGCACCTGGCTAATTACTGTTAAACATTCCAAGAATCATCACTTCCATTTTGAGATTCCAGCATATAACAACAATATGGACCGGTCAGCATCAGTGATGCAATGTAAGACTTGTCCACTATTGTAGTCTGCACCTAGCCCATTATTATTATTAAAGGTACCAAGCAGCACCATTTCTGTTCTGTGAATCCACATACTGATCAAACACAACTGGTACATTCTGAGTCCTGCTTATTATTATAACAAGTGCCAGACGGTTACCATTGTTACACTCTGCACCCAGCCACCTACAATCACAAGTACTGAATCAGTACCACTACTGCCTTGTGAATCAAGCCCACAATTACAACGAATAGCACACCAGCAACACTGATGAACTGTGAGTCGAGCCCACTATTACAACTAGAACAACTGCTGCACTCTGAGTCCAGTCCTCAGCTATAGCAGGTGTTAGCTTGCATGATCATAACTGATATGACCTATACCACCTCAGCATTGTGATTTCTACTAAAGCTGCTGCAGGTAATGACTGACACAGTCTTAGCAATGTAAGTGTAAATGATGTTTGAAACTGTTAGTCAATATCATTGTTATATTGTCAGTCCAGTAAACAGTCATCAAAGATATAGAAAACAAAACGTCTGCACTGCAAGAATAATCCATGATCATCAGAGGTACGAGAAAGCATCAACACTGCACTGTGATTCTAGTTAAATGCCACCAGACATACAGCAGAAACACTGTGAGGGCAACTCATGAAAAACAACTTGTTCAAATGAAATGCTTGATCTACTGGGTATACTTCTGTGTGTTTACCAGCTGGAATCCCAAAGACTCAATACTGAGGCTATCCACTGAGATGCTATTAGTATATCATACTATCTGGACTGCTGTACCCCAGCAGAATTCTTATACAAAATGGCTGGAGATTCAGTATGATAAGAAGAGTGATCTCACTATCAATTGCTCCAAACCATTCCACACAATACTGCTTAGAAACACTCAGTTTTAATGATTTGCTGTGCATGCACAATGTGTAAACTGACAACATCTGAGGGATCCACACAAACTCTGAAGGACTGGATGCATAGTACAGCAGGGAAGAGGATGGCAGGGCTGACATGACAGCATCAAAAGTAATAGAAATCAAATACTTTAGCAGATAAAATATATAGGGAAGAGGGCAATGCCCTGTATGCACATACAAACACACACACATACACACACACACACAGAATCCCAAGAGAATCCCACCAGTACATAGATTTCCACTTTTATCAGACGGCATGGGATCATTTAAAAATGGTCAACTT